>NC_088925.1:16137500-16140000 GCF_038396675.1 Hydra vulgaris | reverse complement strand
TATATTTTCGCATTTACCTTTAAAATACTGTCCATTCTATTACAGTTTATCAGCAAATTGTGTTATATTCATTTTATAAAGATATTATGGAACGTTTATAAACTTTGAAAGACCTAAATATCACTGAATAATTAACTTTATTTAACATATTGTATAACTCTGTGTAATTAACGTTTTGGTAATTATATTTTAATGATAATGTGAATGTAAACAATGTTCTGTTAAAGTAATGTACACTATTATGTTTCAAAGTTCGTGATTGTGAATTTTAATTCAAGGACAACTTTTATACTATGATTGTTAAGGAATGATTCAATTACGTAAAGATGTTACCTGATACACTGTAAGATGAAAGCCTATGGCGAAGACCAGCATGCCAAACTTTATCAAAAGCTTAAGAAATATCAAGAGCGATAACCTTAACCTCTCTACCTCTATCTAATTTACAATAAAACCAATCAGTTATTACTATTAGCAAATCAGCTTCAGAACGAGAAGATCGAAGTCCATATTGATGATCAGAAAGTAAGTTATTAGATTCAAGATGAGAGATTAAGTGTTTGTTAACTAAAGATTCAAAAAATTTGCTTATGATAAGAAGAAGACTAATGGGGCGGTAATTAGACAAGTCAGACTGCTCTCCAGAATTTTTGAAAATAGGGATAACAGATGCCGTTTTCCAGCAGGCTGGAAAACAAGACTCTGATTAGCACTTGTTTAATAGTTTTAAAAGTATAGATGACAGCTCCGTTGAACACTTTTGCAAGACTATAACAGGTATGTAGTCCGGACCACAAGGTGTTGAAGAGTCTGAGCAGGAAATCACTTTCGAGACAGAAGCTGGAGTGATACGAATGTCAATCAATGGATTAAATTGTTTGTGGGTGCTATCTGGTAGAATTCAACTAGTGGATTCAGATGATATTTATTAAAAGTTCTTTGGAAACAATTCAGCTTTGTCTTTAGGTGTGGTGACAAAATCTGAACCATACAAGAGAGTGGAATAACAGATTTCCCCTTATTATTGATGCTCTTAAAGATTATCCAGAAGTCACGAGAGCATAATTTTTCGAGATAAAATACAAGATTTTATGACCTGAGATGGTTTCTAGCAATAGTAAACAGACATCTGTTTTCTGGAGAGTTGTTTTGCAGTTAGATATGGAAGTAGTAGTTTTGATTGCAAATTGCAGCAGCACAATGTAAGGAAAACCATATAAAAAAGTGAGGCTTGACTTGGAATTGTCTAGAGGGAATAAACGGTTCCATGCCAGTCTGAATCCAAAATGCTAGTAAGAAGCACATTTTTTGGCAGGAAGACAAAAGATTTCTACCCAAGGGCCATCAAGAAGAACATTACGGAAAGAGTCCCAGTCAGCTTTAAGGTAGTTGTAAGAGGTGCTATGATAGGGGGGTGCTGATGATGAAGAAGAATAAGATAATAGTTTTAGAGATATCAAACCGTGATCAGAAGTACCTAAGGGTGAATGTGGAGAAACTGAGCTTGAGTATAATCAGAAACAAGACATAAGTTGAGTAGAGAAGGTAAATGATTCGGATTGTCTGGAAAGCAAGTTGGAAAGTTGACTATTTGAGTTAGAAATTCAGAAAGGCAAAAGTTGTTCATTGTGATGAGCATTAAAGTCACCAACAACAACGATACTGGCTGATAAATAAAGAGAGAGGGCTTGGTCAATTTGATCAGAAATAACATAAAAAAGAGTGCAGTCTTAAGATGAAGGAGAGCGATATAGAACAAAGAGAAAGGCAATAGAGTGAAGTGCTGCTAAACGAAAGCACATAAAAGAATGGTCTGTGGATTCAAATCTAATTTTCCAACAAATGGGTGAATCCTTATGAATGTAAATGCCTAGGCCAAGTATGTGACTATTGGAGTCTTTACGACATAAAGGAATATAATCATCAACACCTAGATCACAAGATGAAACAGCTGAACTCAAATTAGTCTCACTTTGAACTTTAAACAAATGGGTGAATCCTTACGAATGTAAATGCCCAGGCCAAGCATGTGACTATTGGAGTCTTTATGAGATAAAGGAATATAATCATCAAAGCCAAGATCACAAGATGAAACAGCTAAACTCAAATTAGTCTCACTGAGGCACTTTGCAAGAGATTAAACTCAACCAAAGAAAAGTTTCTTCTAAAAGTAATAAATAATAGTGAGTAAAAGGTGCAGAGAACTTGGTGATGACGATGGTTTCTTGTGTTTTTCAGTTAATGGTACTTTTGGTATAGTAAATTTGTTAAAGAACTTGACTCAAAGCATAGATAGTACTCGGTACACTATCTAATAGTCCAAGCAGTTGTGTCATAACTTTTAATAAACCCTTAGCTATAATAAAGGGCTCCAAATGTGGCCTCAACAATCCACACCAAAAGTACAAACAGGGACACCATCCATGCACAACATTGCAATTTTAGTACTCTGATATTTTACAGTTGTTGATGAAATCAGCCTCACTGAGAACTAATACAG
>NC_088925.1:15900000-16132500 GCF_038396675.1 Hydra vulgaris | reverse complement strand
ATTTACAAAGGTGCTGCATGACACAAAGTTTAAATATTCTCAGTTTACTAAATCTTGTGTCTTATCTCAAAAGTGAAGTTTTAAAGACTTTTGGAAAATTTTTAACATTGTCATTAACTTAGTTGAAACTGAACTTTTCTTCTAATTTGACTTTTGAATCTATTTGCCTCATTCTACCTGTCATTCCAGAGAAATAGGTTAATTATAGATAATAGTCATAATAAGACAACCAAAATTACTCTGACTTCCATTTTAATTATCTTTTAATTAACCAATTTCTAATATCTTATCTTGAAGCTAATAATTTTTTTTTCTTCAATTTTTTATATCTCATTACCTTAAAACCTTAAAACTTTACTGGATAATGATTTTGTCTTAAGTATCTATCAATCAAGAAAAACACAAATGATGCAATGTTTTTTAGTAACAGAAACTTTTTTTTTTGCGTTTATATTACTTAGACATCTAAGTTTATGATTAATACATTCATATTACTAAGGCGTCTATAAATCTAATTGAATTGGATTACCAATTTATTTGTGAGTTAAATTGAATCTCTAATTATTATTATTTTTTTGCAAAGTAGTTATATAACTTTTGCTGGTATTTGTATAATAATAAAACAATAAAATAATCAAATATCAATAAAAGCCTTGTTGCAGAAAAAAAAATATTTTTTTTTGCATCTAAATTAATAACATTTTATTTTTAATTTAACAGTTCACTTGAATTAAGTTCTCTGGAAAACTACTTTACATTTGCACAGCTAATAAATTTGAGCTGACCACCTTACTATTAAAACAACAAAACAAATTGTTAAGTGTTATATAACTCTAGCTGGAGTTACCCGGCGATGCCCGGGCCAATATTTAAACTGGCTTACCTGATATCTGTACACAAAAATGGGCCCAAAAAATGGTCCCCCCTGACCCCGGGGTCAGGGGGCCCATTTTTGGGCCCCCTTGACCCCGGGGATCGGGGTACGAGGTCAAAACCCAGCTAAGAACCTTCTCCCCCTCGAGGACTACCCTCATGCCAAATTTCATCGAGATCGGTCCGGCGGTTTGGATTTCTATAGAGAACAAACAAACAAACACACACAAACACACATTGCCCTTTATATATATTAAGATTAAGATAAGATAAGATTAAGATAGCTGGAGTTACCCGGCGTTGCCCGGGCCAATATTTAAACTCGCTTACCTGATATCTGTACACAAAAATGGGCCCAAAAATGGTCCCAAAAAATGGTCCCTCTGACCCCAGGGGTCGGGGTACAGGGTCAAAACCCAGCTAAGAACCTTCTCCCCCTCGAGGACTACCCCCATGCCAAATTTCATTGAGATCGGTCCAGCGGTTTGGATTTCTATAGAGAACAAACAAACAAACACACACACATTGCCCTTTATATATATTAAGATATGGTAATTTGCTATATATCATATACGGTAAATTACTAAATACAATAGTTGCCCACATCAATTCTGGAAAAAAAAGCAATTTTTTAATGCTGGTGTACTTAGCCTAAAATATTAAAAGATAAACTTTTTACAAAAAAGTCACACAAAATAGACAAGTTGGTTTGACCATTGTATTTAGTTTTCATTCAAGTATTTGCTGCTTTTTCTTCACAACCACTTTATGGTTGTAGGTGAAGGAAGGAATAAAATTTTGATAAATATTATTTGTCAACAATACTTATTTCTCATCATCCAAACAAAAAAGTTTGAATGAAATCATTTTTCACTTGATTCTTTTTTTCATGGGCCTAATATTTTTATTTTTATTGCATAACAAATTTTTTAAACAAAAATTAAAAAATTATTTCTAAATTAAAACTTTTTCTAAAAATTGTAAAAACTATAATATATAACAATTTTTTTTTTATATTTTAATAATACTAGATCTTAAATACCTTTAAGATTGAAAATTAGGTCCTTAGCTTGGATCTTAAAATTCTCGACCATTTTTTTTATTGAATTCTGAACTTGTATGTTTTATAAATAATCTTACTCAATAATTTCATTTGCCTTGTTTTGCATGTAGAAAGTATTCTCAAAGTTATTACCTCTCTGAATAAGTTTTTACATTTGATAAGTTTTAATAACGAAAGTTTTTTTGTCTATTTCTAATTATATTTTACTTTTGTCTTCATTAAGGTCTGCTTTATAGTCTTGGTCTTATTTTGCAACACGTGATCTGTAATTTTTTGTTTTAGCATTGGTATTAATAAATTCTATTATATTTATATATCATATATATGCTTTGTAATCTTTTTTTAATTTACTTTTAATAAAAGTTCTGAAAAAGCTGATAAGTTAAAATCAAAACATTTATTGGTAAGTTATTCAAGTTAAAAAAAAAAAAAGATACTTAAAGTATATTTATTCATAAAGGTATTAATTATAAGTATATTTATTTATAAAGGAAAAAAGTAAAAGATACTTAAAGTATATTTACTTATAAGGGTGAAATATTAAAAAATAAATTTAAATGTTCGGTGTAACTTATAAGGTGTAAACACTTTTTTTTTTTTTATTCATCGCAATATGTAAACGCTTATAATTGTATATAGATCATGAGTATATTCATGAACAATCTGATGGCATCAGTTTATATGACATGGATGGCCCCAGTTTACATCCCATTATTAATGGAAAAGAAGCAGTAAGTAAATTTTTTTAGTTTTTTTTTCAATACTTGGTATAAAAAGAAAAAAATACGTGTTGTTTTAATAAGATTTTAATGAAATACCAATAAAGTTAAATTTTTTAAAGGATCCTAAAGTGCCAATACATATTTGCACTTTAGGATCCTAGATCCTTAGATTTGTTTTGATTTTTCATTTATTTCATAAATGAACATTTAGAAGAAATGTTAGAATTAAGTAAACTTACTTAAATTATTTATTAAATTGTTTATTTGCTATCTTGTTTTGGTTTTAAAGTCTAATATTAGTTTTATGACTCTGCAAAGTTTTTTATAAAAATATTTGGTTGATTACTGAATGTTTGTATTAACTGTAATGATTATTTAAATAATTTTATTTACACCCAAGCTTGAGTTTTCCTTTTTTAATTTGACTTTGGTGGTAATATGAAAATATTTTTATGAAAATTGCAATGCAAATTTTTATTCTATTAAACACTTAAAAAGTTTATTGTTGATTATCTGAATTTGATTATTGAATATTAGTGTTTTATTGTTGATTATCTGAAGTTGATTATTTGAATAATAGTGTTATTGTATATTGATTTGGTATTTTAAGTAGGATATTATTGGTTTTATTGAATTATGAAAAAAATATATAAATATATGCCTTTAATATTTTTATTTAAAAATTTGTTAGCTTTATTTAATTGATTGTTAACTATTTAAAAAAGCTTTTTATTATCTGTAAATTAAAAAGTACAATAATTTGGAGTCATACTTCCAAAATATTTAGAGTTGTTCTTATGAATACTAATAAATAACTGAATATATAAATAATAATAACTGAATATATAAATAATAATAACTGAATAAATAAATAAATGAAACTTGATATTATGTCATAAAAGTTGCATTGTTTCTACATCGTAAATATATTTCTTGCAAAATACATCTTTCTATTTAGCAAGAGAGTTTAATTGATAGAGTGAAGAAGTTTTCAGCAGATCGAAATTACTTTTTATTTTCAAACAAATCTGTTCATGTAAGTTTTGTACAATTTAATGATTAAATATTCTTTGAGTTTATATTTTTAGGATTCACAAGGCATGTATAAATGTAACAAATATCATACTTGTGTAAATGCTGCGTAAAATAACTAATACATAATTTTAAAACCTTGACATTACTTATTTTATTTAAGTAATGTTTAAAGTTTTTTAATTTCTCTCTCTTGGTTTATTAAAATTAAAACTGAAATTGGAAAAGGTTGTTTTAAGAATTAGACGAATATATGTTGTATAATACAATATACATTAAAGTATATTTAGGGATTTTAAGTTTTTTTTCTTTAGAGATTTTTTTTGTAATATTAAAATTTTTTTTTGCTTAAAATGAAATAATTTTGAAAAGAAATTATTTTATTTTAAGCAAAAAAAAAATTTAAATAAAACAAATGTTACTAATCTACAAAAAGTATTTTAATGATAAAAATACTTTTTGTAGATTAGTAATATTCAGTCATTTTTGCATCATTAAATATAAAACAACAACTGATTATTGCAACAAAAAAATATTATTTGTAAATAAGTTTTACAGTAAAAAAAATCAGCAAAAAATTTAATATAAAATTTATTACCTGTTATGAAATAAGTTTCCTTTACTAAACAAACTGTTACTGCAAAAAATGTCTCAAAATTTTTTTCAGTATAATCAAGTTATGTTTGCTAGTCAACACCAATATTAGGATATGGGCGATGTAAATGTGCATATCCTAAAATTAAAAATTCATATTGTTCACTTTACTATCACATTTGTGAATATTTTTTTTGTTTGCTGTGCTGAAATTTTATATTAACATGTCAAATTGTAATTTTTTTTAGCTTTACAGACATTCTTTCTATGCTGATTATTATGTTAAAGATTTGAAATCAGGGTGAGATTTGAACATAGAAATAAGTTCTGTAATTATTGTATTATTTTTGCAGAGTATTATGTTTATATTGGTTTGCCGAGTTTGGATAAATATATATATATATATATATATATATATATATATATATATATATATATATATATATATATATATATATATATATATATAGTATATATATATATATATATATATATATATTTATATATGTATATATATATATGTATATATATATATATATATATATATATATATATGTATATATATATATATGTATATATATATATATATGTATATATATATATATATATGTTTATGTATATATATATATATATATATGTTTATGTATATATATATATATATATATGTTTATGTATATATATATATATATATATATATATATATATATATATATATATATATATGTATATAAATATGTATATATATATATATATATATATATATATATATATATATATATATATATATATATATATATATATATATATATATATATATTAATTTAATATAAAATTTATTATAAAATTTATTACAAAATTTATTACCTGTTATGAAATAAGTTTCTTTTACTAAACAAACTGTTACTGCAAAAAATGTCTCAAAATTTTTTTCAGTATAATCATGTTATGTTTGCTAGTCAACACCAATATTAGGATATGGGCGATTAAATGTGCATATCCTAAAATTAAAAATTCATATTGTTCACTTTACAATAATTTTATTTACAATAATGTTATTAAACAGGATAAATCTTAGTAGGAGGTTGTCTTTATTGCGGCAGGAGTCAAACAGGTCTAGGAAAACTACGATCGCACGCTCACTGCACTGGTTGCTTCGGGCATTGTTGATTGGAGATATGCATGTTTTCCATTGGTTTTGCAAGCATCTGAGACCTTTTAAATAGTTATTCAGCACTTTAGATAGTTCATTAAAATTTTCAGCGTGGAACAATTGACTGCGAAATCAGTGGTAGACCCACGAGTAGGATTTTTACGCAGCCTGTTGCAGGTTTCAGGCATCAGAATAGACACAAGAAGGGCTAAAATGGTTTGAGAGTTTCAGCGTGCATTGCTGATGTTTGTTTGGGGTTACTCATTAGTGAATCTCATTCATCTCAGTAACAAAACTTAATATTGTCTCTCTAGCCACCTGTTATTCTCATTTTTACCGCTGCTGAAAGCTGATTATAATTAATCATAGTTGCACATCAAGTCCTTCACAAAGAAGTATTCAGTGTTTAGTGATTTAGTCAATCCATTGAGCTCATAGTACTTGACAATGCAAAGAATGCAATCCAGCGCATGGTGTTGGAAACTCATGAACTTGGGTTTGTGTTAACCTTTCTTCTCAAACATTTGGTGCTGCCAAACAACAGCGCCTATCTTCTTGCCATTATTTACAGTTGCTATATCGTTAAAAGGACTTCATAATGCATTCCTCTAACACATAGTGAGTTTCTTCTGTAATTGTTAAAGCTTTCCCATCTTTCAATTTAAGCACAGGGGCTGGGATTTCGATGCTCTCACCAGAGGCATTAGCAGATTTGTCAGTGAAATAACCAACCTGGCCTTTGCACAATTTTGTTTAAATTGTGCAAAGGCCAGGTTGGTTATTTCATTTTTAATTTGCAGTTTATACAGGTTTATTTCATTTTCCTAATTTGCTGTTTATACAGGTTCTTGTTCTCTTTGCAAAACTGTTCATTCAATGCACTAAAGTTTTGTATCTTTCTGCAGTGCTCGTATTCTTTCAAAAGTTTTTATAATTTTGCACAAATGACTTGATCAGATACATGTGGAAAGTTCAATGCTCCATAGGGCTTAAAGCTTAACAAAAATCTGGCGCATGAGACTCCTTTCACTCAAGGATGCTTCGTAAATTGCCACTTTGCCTCTTTGTGATGGCTCTTGAAACTAGATTATGTTTTAACACAAAGAAGAAGTAAGAAACTTGGATAAAGAACTATGTTCTTTATCCAAGTTTCTTACTTCTTCTTTGTGTTAAAAGAGCTCTTTTTAAACAACATGTTACATTCTACTCACCAACTTACCATGTTACATTCTACTCACCATGTTACATTCTACTCACCAACAAACAGAAAAAGCGTAAATGTTATTACTTTATTACTTATATTACTACAAGGCCTTATATTACTAGTTATTACTTTCTATGTATTTTTTTATTAACCTATTCTTTCGTCACTTCCTATTTGTTTTTTAGTATGACTTGTTATTCTTATAATAGTTTCTGTTGTATTTTTGTAATTAAATTAATAGTTTGTACACAGATTATTACATTTTGTGTTGGTGTTGAAAAAATCACCTATATAGGTATTTAAACAAATTTAAAAATTAAACTTCAACTGAAGATGACTATTGATAGTCGAAACATGTATTGTTTTGTTTAGAATTAATAAAATGGTTTTATTAAGTAAAAAGTTTGTTTTTTAAAATATATATATATATGTATATATATATATATATATATATATATATATATATATATATATATATATATATATATATATATATATATATATATATATATATATATATATATCTATATATATGTGGGTGTGGAGGGTATATATATACATATATGTATATCTCTATATATACATATATGTATATATATATACCCTCCACACCCATGCAAATTAGTTTTCACGAGTGAAATAAAGCCCGTGCAAAATATAATTTTTTTGGTAAAAATAAAGTTAAATATTTTTAGGTTTTTGTTTAGTTATTTTTAAAAAACTCCTTAAATGATGTAATTTTGTAAAACTGTTTGTTTTACTAGTTAAAAAATGAAACTATTTCATTCAGGATATGCTAAAAAAATTATGAAAAGATAATTTTTGAATGTTCTGATGTAAAAAAAAAAAAAAAAATCGAACAAGTTGTTTCAAACAGCTATAACTGTTCCATATTATTCTGTGCTATGTTAAAAGATAAATAATTAACATTTTAAATGCAGGCATATGCATGTGTTGCAAAAGAATTTAACATATAATAGTCTGAATTTTCAGTATTCTTTTGAAATTTGTAAACTTATACAATAGGAACTGTTAGATAATAAAGACAATGTCTTTTTTGTATAAACACACATTTTGCTTAATTGGTTGATAAACTAGTTTGTCATACTTTAGAGTTGTTTAAAGAAGTGTATATTTCTCTGTATACTTCCCTGTTAACTTCCTGTTGTTTTTGAAAAAGGTGGCAGTTTATTTAATATACTAGTATATAACTTGTTATTAAAAATCGAATATCTTATTTATTTATCAACAGACTGCTAATCGATTTTTATAGTATAAATTGAGTGCTGATATAAAGTTATCAAGTTATTCAGGTTATCAATCATAAAACGATTATCTCAACTTTACAAGTATCCAACTATTCGAAGTTTAATTACCAAAGTCTTTATAATTGATTTGTCACTCTCCTACTTGTTAATAAAGCAGTTGTAGAAATTTTTATATATGATGACATTTTTATTCACAAGGAAGAAGATAAATGAATGAACTTTTATAATAATACAATTAAGATCATTCATTTTTATAAAACAACTTTATGATGTATAACAGTTTTTTATATATTGTTGTTTTATTAGAACGATCGATAATATTTTAACATATGAATATTGTTTTTGCAAAATATAAAGGTTTTTTTTTACCACCAAAACACTAATTTGTACATTATCAGCACTGATTTGTTTGAACTGCTTTGTTTACTTGGTAATACATGTCAGCTTTCACCCGTTTAGTCAAATTTCCTTGACAAAAACTGTCAAAGATTTTAGCTTTATTCGTATTTGCGGTACATATGCGGTAGTGGTGTAGTGGTAGAGCGCTCGCTTCGTAATATGCGGTAACATATGCGGTAATATGCGGTAATATGCTTCGTAATATATAATATAATATCGGTAATATGCGGTATTATGCAGTAATATGCTTCGTAATATGCGGTAACATATGCGGTAGTGGTAGAGCGCTCGCTTCGTAAGCGAGAGGTTCGGAGTTCGATTCCCACCACGTCCCTGGTAGTACCGCGCTCAACTTGTTTCTCCGCGCAGCGGCCTTGTTCATCAAGGTTCGTGTTTCGGAGTTATAGAGGTGAGAGAGGGTTATAACCACTATTAAGTAGCCTCCTCATCTGTAGTGGCCTTCTTAGCCTTGAGGAGGTGAATTATTAAAAAAAAAAAAAAAAAAAAAAAAAAATTTCAGGTTGAAAGAGTGTTTGGTGAAATATCAAAGATTTTTGAAACTATTTTGTTTGTTTTTCCTTTCTCTAATTCCATTAGAGCTTTCTATTTCCACTTTGAATTGTCTTCTTTAAACAGTCTATTTGATGCCATGTGTTTTTTTAAACAGAAAATAATTCACACAAATCATTTTTCAAAAACTCAAAACATTTGAAATATGAAAAAATAGTTTGACGGTTTAACAAGCTTTTTACATGTCAGAAGTTAAAAAAGTTTGGTTTACAGAGAGAATCTTACTGACGGGTCTAAAAAATCTATTTGAATTGTGGAGGTTTTGGAATTCTAGAGATTCAAATTATAGAAAGTTGAATGTAAGAGTTTCTTAAGCACATTTTATGGTGACTTTGTATTTAATCGAATTATGGAGGTTTTCGAATTCAAAAGATTTGAATTAGAGAGATTGTACTGTATTTAATATTTAATTTGAATTAAGAAATTTTTTAAACGGAAAGTTGAAAAAATTTTTATTTAACTATCTGTTATTATTTTACAATTGCAGTAAAAATATTTTTTACAGCAGTTCATTACTGCTTAATATTTTCCACATAAACTGTTTCAAAAGACTGCAAATATTCCAAATGTAAAAAGTTTTGGAAGCAACTTAAATAGCTGTTGTTAAATTAGTCATTTTGTACGTAAAATGCAAACGGCATAATGCTTTCAAGGTCTGATATATACTTTAAGTTGCTCTTATTATTTCGAGAATAAATTATTTAATAATGAATACCAATAAATAATGATGTAAAGGAACTAGAAACAGCTTTACTTTTATTATAAAATAAAATAAAATAGAAGATTTATGTGAAAAAAAAAATTAAATCCAAATTTAAATGTTAATCTTTGTGTCAAATCTTCTTCAAACTAACAAAATAACTTTATATGGAAATACTCTTAAAAGGAAATTTAACCAAACCTTATAAAAACATGATAGAAAATGTTTGCTTATTATTTTGCACATTAGAAATGACAAAAGAATTACTGTTAACTAAATATTCAGAACAAACTTAAATGTTCAGCTCTAGCTGCAATTGAACTGTTCAAATAAGACACTATGTTCACACAACTGTTATAAATATATTTTATAATAATAAACAATCAATTTTAAATGGAAAGTTTCGAAAAGATGAAGTAGAAGTCTTTAAAAATCGACTCAAAAAACAAACTTGTTATATTTATTGTTTGCTATAGATGCACAATTGTTTGGATTCTGGGTTTTTAATTTTTGTTTGGATTTGCTTAACCATAGCTGTTATCCTTTTCTAAAGCTAATTTATCGTGGACCATGTTTTGCTATTCATTATATTTTTTGATAAAAATGTTTTATAAAGTGTTTAAAACAGTATAGTTTTTAGTTTCAAAGCACAATGATTATTTTATTTAGAATAATACGAAGAATAAAGCCACCTACTAATGAAGGTGATCAAATTCGATATGCTAGCTGGTCTACAAATGGAAGTGCCCTTGTATGATCTTTTTCTTTCTTTAAACTTACAAAAACTTATTAAATAAAAGTATTATGCTATAACTGCCCTGATAAGAAAAAAAAACAGTATCCATAAAATATTCATCCTGCACAATTTGCAATATATTAAATTTTCATATGCAAACCATACAAACTTTTAAAATTTGTTTGTTTTGTGGTTGTCTATTATTGAGTTTTAATGTTATAAAATAAAATTTTGTTTTTTGTTTTTTGGTTTAATTAACTGAAAAATGCAGCAAGATTAATATTTTACAGATACTATGTTCTTTTTTATCAAGGCAGATAATTAGGAAAGAGTTAGAAAATAATATCTTGTTTAAAGTTTATTTAGTTATGATTGTTTAGTTTCGAAGAAGGTTAATGACATGAAAACAACATTTATAAGACACGGATAAAATAAATATTGGTGTCTACAAATATTTTTTTTATGTCAAGAGGAATTGTAAAAATGATAACAAACAAGTTGAAGTTTATCTAACTCAAGATCTCCCTTAAAAGACTAAATTTTAGTTTTTTTTATGTCAGTAATGTTTTATTTTACTTACATAGTTACAAATTTTCTAATAAAACTTAAATTTTTTTTAATTTTTAGGTGTTTGTTTATAAAAGTAATATTTACTTTATTCCCACAATGGATACGCTTCAAATGCAATATTATCAAATAACTAAAGACGGTGAAACAAATACAATATTCAATGGTGTACCTGATTGGGTATATGAAGGTTAAATTTTGAAAATAAATTTTTAATAAAAAATATAAATAATTTTAAATGTAGAATATTAATAAATGCAAATATTATTAAATGCAGATTTAGACGTAAATAATATGTCATTGATGACATCATGTTGAAATAGCCATCTGCTTCAATAGATTTAAATTGATTAAAAATTTGGGTAGAAATCTGAATCAGTAGATATAAATTTTGTGTGGTTATCTCAAATATATTCACCTCCTAAGGCCCAGAGGGCCGCCATATTTGAGATAAGTATTTATTTTTTAAATTTTTTGTGTTTTACAATTATTCAACACTATAAATTTGAAACACAAACCTTAGCAAACAAGGCTACTACTCCGAGAGTCAAGTTAAAATAAACATTTCATATCAATTGATGCATTTTAAACATTGTAAGGAGAGGGCGCACACCTTATCTATACCATGCATATAATATTTTATTTCGAGAGCTTGGCCATGGCTCTTTGAATGTTTTAGTAACTTGTGCATTTTAAAAATACACTGAAAAAAGCTAACTAAACTAAAAAGAAAATTAGAAATAAAGAAACCATAAACTGAAAAGAGAAATGAATACTTAGCTAATGATAAAATAAACAAAAGATAAACCAGAAAAAAAAAAAAACATTAAAAAATAATTTTTTTCTAATTTAAAAGTCAAACTTAATTGTCTCACTGAATAGTTCAAAGGTAATAATTTATTCCTATAATACAGTGGCAGCGTAGGAGTTAATTAATTTACTTTAATGGAGACATGAGTATTAGTTTCATATTTCGGCAGGTTTATATCCTTATAAATGATCTTTTTTTAATTATATTTTATTTACTTAGTAGTTATTAGAAAATATCAATGTTTTTTATTTTTTTTATTAAGTTTTAAAGTAATTAAGTTTAGATAAAATAATTTTAAAATTTCAATCTTTTCTAAAGTCTATGAAGTGAAACACTTTAAAGTTAAAACAAGAGACACACATTTTATATTTATAGTTTTATTTTTTTAAGTATATCTTTGGTCTATAGTTTTATTGTAAAGATATATTTTCTTTTTTTCAGTTTTTGAATTATTTTTTTTTCAAATTTGTTTTAAGTTTAGTTTGTTTTTTTGAGACCGTTTATATATGTATACATGTATAAGTATGAATATATGTATGTTATATGTAAATATATATGTAGGCATATATGTATGTTATGTATGTATATGTATATATATGTACATATAATATATACATATATATATATATATATATATATATATATCAATATATAATATATACATATATATATCAATATATAATATATACATATATATGTAATATATACATATATATATATACATATATAATATATATATATATATATATATATATATATATATATATATATATATATATATATATATATATATATATATATATATATATATATATATAGAAATACACATATATGTGTGTATATATATGTGTATATATATATATATATGTATATATATTAACATATATACACTTATATATGTATTTATATATATATATATATTTATATATGTGTTATACACTTATATATGTATTTATATATATATATATATATATATATATATATATATATATATATATATATATATATTTATATATGTGTATACACTTATATATGTATTGTAAGTATATACATATGTATGCATATATGTATGCTATTATGTATATATATATATGTATATGTATATGTAGTATATTTATATATAGAAACATATATATATATATAATATATATATATATATATATATATATATATATATATATATATATATATATATATATATATATATATATATTTATATATACATCATAATTAAATAATGTTCAAATTCTCTTAATTAAAATTATAGAATAAAAAACGAATTACTTACTTAAGTAAATATCATTCTTTATTCTTTTAATATTTTAATTTAAAGAGTTATGCTGTTTGTTTTATAGAACCAGATGGTTTTATTATTTCTTTTTTTCTTCAATTTCTTTGTTATAGTTAAAAATAAGTCACACAAAGGCCTTTTGTTTATTTCAGTAGTTTTATAATTTAAGCCTCACAATATCAAATTAAACCCTTCTCCACTCTATTGGAAAAAATGTTTATATTTTTTTATATATGTGAAAAAAGTATATAATAAAAAATTGTAATTTTTTTAATTTCCTTTTTGATAATTTTTTATTCTTTTTTTTTTGCTCAGAAATTAAAATGAAAAAGTTTTTAAAATGTTAAAGTTATAACTTTTTAAAATTATCTTTACAAAAACTTTTGTAAATTCACATTTATAAATTATATAATTCAAACATTAAAACTCCATTATAAGATCATTAAGAATATTTTATAAACAATAAAAAAGATGATTTATCTAAACTTTTTGATCTTAACTTAATCCAGTATACTTATCTGTCTAATAATGTAGTTGGAGCCAATCAATAACTTCATACTATAAAAGGTAATCAAAATGAAATATTTTTTTTAGAGGAGATTCTTGCATCTACTCATGCACTAGAGTTTTCTGCTGATGGCAGATATATGGCCTATGTTAATTTTAATGCAACAAGTGTTCCCTACTACAAGTTTCCTCGCTATGGCTCTCAAGATGATTCTTACACAGTAATAGAGAAGATTGCTTATCCAAAGGTAAAAAAGTTATAATCTGAAACCAGGGATGGGTAAAGTAGCTGAGGCTAGGATACCTAAAAGTAGTTAGGGCCTTTTTACTTTAAAAAATTGCTTTTGTTATATTTGCCAAGTCAAATTTATATTATCTTTATAACTCTGTTGTTCAAAAACATTTTTCAACATATAGTTTTTTTTTTTTTTTAGGCTGGTTATCCTAACCCATTAATCAAGATTATGATTGTGGATTTGCAATCAGTTGTAAAATTTATTTTAACAGAAAAGGTTGTTCTTGCACCACCAATCGAAATATCTACTGGGTAAAAACTTTTTTTTAATAGTTGGTGTTAAAATGTTCCCAATGGTCTTAGTAACACAAATTTTATTCTAAGTAACACATGTTTCATCCATATCAAAAGGCATCTTTAGGTATAAAATGATTTCTGCATAAATAAGAATTTGTTTAGCGCCATTCAAAATTTTTACATATTGTTTTATTAACAAGGGTTTCTAGTGATGCATAATTAAAAAAATAAAATATAAATTAATTACATAGGTTATAAAGGTAAGAAATAAAATAAAAGTAGAAAATAAGTAATTGAAGTTTTAATTTTTTTTGTGTGGATTTTATAGGTGATATGATGGAGTACGTCTATATTGTTATTACTATAATATAGCTCTTTACTTGTGTGTTAAGTCAATTTTTTTTCAAATAAATAAAATGCCTTTAATCATATTTTGAAGAAGCTTGATCTAAAACAAATGAGTCGGAGATTGTTAAGTTTTTATATTTTAAAGATGCTAAGAGATATTTGTAGATAACAGAGGCTACATCAGAGTTTAAATGTTCAGATACATATTTTCTGATTTTAAATGTTCAGATACATATTTTCTGATTTTAAATGTTCTTTTTACATATTTTCTGATTTTAATTTAATATAAATCACATTACAGCTAGGGAATATAAATTTAAATACAACATGTGATTTTAAATGATGAGGTTATGGATCTTTTAATAAAAGGATACTGCTTACTTTGAAAGTTGTGAAAACATGTATAGAGAGGTTTTAGAATCAATTTTTTAACTGAAAAATATTTTTGTGTCAAGTGAGTTACATTTTTTCAATGTCTAGACAAAAGCTAACCAAATTATTATTAATTTTAAATATCAATGAGAGAACTAGTCCAAACTTATATCTAATACTAGTAACAAGTATATAAATAGCTTTTTAATTCGTTTTTGTTGTTGTTTTTTTTACAGTTTTTTAAATATTTTTTTACTTTTTTATCACTTTCTTAATGAAATTCTTATACCGGTCATTTAAACATATAAAGATTATTTAAAAATTCTTATACTGGTCATTTGAATATCATCATAGAACATTGTTCATTTGAACATATAAAGTTTATTTAAAAGTAATTGTCAAAACATTTTAAAAAGATCTTTAATTACAAACTTTTTTACCTTAAACAACACTCACAAAAACGTAACAATGAATATATATATATATATATATATATATATATATATATATATATATATATATATATATATATATATATATATATATATATATATATATATATATATATATATATATTTATTTATTATTTCATAATAATGTAATACTTATTGAGAATTTTAATATGCTTTAATAAGTATTACATAATGATTTCAGGTGATTTTTTGTTGTTGTTCAAACTTTACAGTTTGATTAGCTAAAACCTTTCCGCATGATTTTCATGGCATTTGTTTTCTTGTTTATGACATCATTTATGGTACTAAAAAATAAAA
The DNA here is from genome assembly GCF_038396675.1 of Hydra vulgaris. NCBI lineage: Eukaryota > Metazoa > Cnidaria > Hydrozoa > Anthoathecata > Hydridae > Hydra > Hydra vulgaris. Next base: position 16,116,991 of record NC_088925.1, on the reverse strand, counting down.
AACTTAAAAGTTAGTATTGTTTTTTTTTTTTTGTAATTGTTTTTCATTTCCAAACTACTAGTAAGGTAATGATATTATAGCTAATGTTAAGTTTGGTCAATTAGTTGATTCAGTTCATTTTTTTCTATTGCTAATAAGTTTTAAACAAAATAAACAATTTCCCTATCAGCTTGCCTATCAAATAAATCAGCGTCAGTTAATAGCTTCTTTTCAGAGATACTTGCGATTCAGTTCTTTTTTTTTTTTTTCACACTGCCAAAAAGTTTTTAAAAACTTGCAATTTAAGCACAAAAAAATAAATAAATAATAAAATTCACTTAACATGCAGAGGTAGTTTAAGTGAGTAAATTATACATACATAGAAAGTCTTTTTAAAATTTTTACCATTACTGAAAGTTTTTACATTTCTGCATTTTACCTGTGTCCTTAAATTTCTAATAAATTTATTAACATTACTTGAAAATTACAATTTATATAATTATTTTTTTTTGTATATTGTTTTTTAAATGTGCAGCTAAATTGTTTTTTAACTTGAAAGAGGCTGTCCATCCTGCCACACTCAATGAGGTTAGGACTTACCGACTTTTTTCAATGTTAAGTTTGTCACACTTGGGACAAACTTAATATTGCAAGAGTGAGAACAGATAGTAGCAAATGTGCAGCAACTATGAAAATAAGCTTCAGTTTACCTTCAAGTACAAGAGCTTACAGTTTTGATTTTTGTAAGTATTGACAAAACTGGAGTGTAGTATTGATTTTTAGTTTTTCTTTGTGCAATTTATTTTTTTGGTTTTTTTTTTAAGTGCTTATTTCAAAGTATTGGTTATGCTCAGTTTTTATCTCTTTATATTAATCTATAAATTAATCTTATATTTTAATCTAATCTTATTTTATGAGCAATCACTACTAATATTTACTAGCTATTTTACAGGCACCACTAACTTTTCACAGGCACTACTAACTTTTTTCTTTTAAACAGTTGTTGATCAAGGTTTTTTTTGTAAAGAAATTGATTTTACATTCCATTATTAATTCATTATGCATATGTATTCAGTCTTATATTGTATAAATTTAAATATATGTCTTTCATTGTTTAATTGGATTTAAAGTGGCTATTAATGGCTTAAACATTTTCATATTGTTATTCTAAGATTTTTAAATGCAGTAATTTCCTCTAAATCAAAAATTAAAACATTAATTTCCAAAGCAAAGTGGTAACATACCATCTTAATAATAAAAATACTATCAAAGTAAATAATAAAAAAATTAATGGTTTCAATAGAAAATTGTGAAAGGTATTGAAGATACAAGGTTATGAATGTTAGGTTTCAAAGGATGGTCTGAATAAGGATGACAGAGGTTACATCACAACCTGGTTTTGAAAACTATTTTTTTTTTTTGCATTAGGAAACTAATGTGTTGATTCAATTTTCTTTTGACAATGATTGATAATGATGATTGATAACGATGGTATCTGTAGTCTTTAAAAATATTGTAAAAAATCATTTACTAATAAAAAAATAAATCCATAAAGAAGATTTTAATTTAATGTTTAATTTAAAGTAATTCTATTCCTTTTTTTACTTACTTTGTTAGATGAAAAAAAACGTTGTTTGTTATTTATAGCTACAGTAAATAACAAATATTCATATTCAGGCAAAAGATATGTATTTCTAGTAAAAACATAAGTTTTTCGGACTCACAGTTAACTGTAATTTTTGTTTTTTAAGGAATTACTGTAGTAAGTATGCCTATTTTTTTTCAAGACATAGTTCAAAATTAGAACATTAAGTAACATTTTTTAATATTTACAGTTTTGCAGATAATTTAATATGAAAATATTACAAAATTATTATTTCAATGTTTATGTTTAAGAGCAATTATAAACAATTCTGATAACATTTTTCTTTCTTTTGTTTTGACAACAGTAAAGTAAAAAGTTAAAGTTAAAAATGTTCCAAAGCTCAGTTTTTGATTAACAAATAGTGAGTGTTATTGTTAATAAATAATGAATGTTGTTGTTAACAATTAGTGAATGTAATTTGTTACTTATATTCAAATTAGTACTTTTTGGCTGTTTAAATGTTTACAATTAATCTAGATGTTTACAATCTTCTCCCTTGTTATTTTAAAGAAGAGGGAAATAGAATAAAATATATTCTAGATTTTTTCCAGATGTTTTTTGCAAAATATATTTTGAATTTAAAATATGACCTGGATGGTCACTGGTTATTAGTCTAAGGTTGAAAAAGTTAAATTTTTAAATGAGATTGTACATTACATAGTTTTTTTCATCTACCAAATAGGTTGTAATTTTTAATTCATGTCTGACTGTTTTCACTATTTTATTTTCTGTGACATGTTTTTAGTAACTTTTTAAAAAAAACATTGTGATGAATTTAAAGAACTATTATAATTTAGTGATTACTATTATGCTGTAATGAAATGGAATAAAAATGCAAGACTTTTTGTTCAGTGGATGAATCGTCAACAGACTAATACAATATGTATGTTGTATGAACCTGGTGAAACACAAGGAGTAATTGTAAGTACATCATTAAAAACATCCAGAATGAGTTTTTTTTAAAAATATTTCATCTCTTTTAGACATATTTTTATTTTTAGGTAGAAAAACACAAAGTTATAAATGGATGGGTTGATGATGACGTATGTTCTCTTGATAAATTAGAATTTTATTTTTGATTTTGCCTATAGATAGATGTATTGTGTATTTTTAATATATATTTAAGAGCTTTCATTAAAGTTTTTAGCAAAAAATTTTGTAGTATGAAGTCATATCACCTACATTATAGACAAAAGTGTAGTATTTACATTATACATGAAGACATATTATTTACATTGTATGAAAGTGTAACACTTATAATATATTTCAAAGCATAGCATTTACATTATATATAAAAGCAAAATATTTACATTATTTATGAAAACATTCACATTATATATGTAAGCCTAAAACAAACTATTTATTTGAAAGTTTAAATATTCTTAGAAAATATTCTTAGAAATATTCTTAGAAATGCCTAATGATTGTCATGATTTTAGTATATAAAAAAATATAACATAAAGTTAATATAAAAAAAGGCCATTTTATAACAAAACATATTACATATTTTTGATTTTTAATATTCAAGATACTGTTTTGATTACAAGCTATTGTCTGAGAAATCCAGGCAAAATCTGGAAGTGATGTCGTCAAATTGTCCTCATTTTCAGATATTTTGTAAAAGACAATGAAAGTAAACTACTAGTGAATTTTTTTTTCGAAAATTCCTATTTATTTCAGAGAAATTGGGTCTCAAAATTTGGCCCATTTTAAGAAAATATTTGCGCATGGACTGCAATTGCTACTTTGAGGGGCAATTTTAGCAACATGAATATGACAGACACATTTCTTTTTAACTTTTCTGCTAATCTGGGTAGATTTCTACAGTCAAAGTAAAAATTCAACATGGTTACATTTTTGGTTGTCTAGAAATCAAGGACCGAAACCACAAAATTTGAAATTTTACCCTAATTTTGAGCTCTAATATCTCTTAAGGCCAATACTTGCACACATTTTTTTAGGTGTTTTTGAAAGACACTAAGGCATACATTGATTTTATGGAACAAAAATCATGTGCGTGCAAGGACCTGGAAGAAGTAACCTACCAAAAATCACTTTTTACGTTCATTGCGCTTTGATAGATTACCTATAACAACCATGGCCTTTGGTCTGCCATGAACAGTATAATTTATTTAGTTTCCTTAAACATGCATCTTTCAATATCTGAAAAAAAATCCATGTGCTCAGATAATAAAAAGCCTACAGAAGTCCTAGAAGTAGCCTTATTTCACCAATTTTTTAACTAAAAAATACCCTAGCAACGTTACAGATATGCTTAGCAATGACTACTTTACAGTCTTAATAATTAGTTGTATAATTATAAATTTTAGTTAAGACAATTTTTCCTTGGAACAGTACCAGAGTACTTGATAAAAACTAATTTTTTAACTTTATCAATGAAAGAAAGAACCATTAAACTTCTAGACTTTTTTCCATTTAAAATTGATGGGAAATACAGTTTTCTAAGAATTACAAAAAAATATATCAGAAGTTGTCAATATCATCTTTTGAGAGTGAATAATCACCTCTTTGATTAGTTCTCTCCAGGTGCAGCAGAATATTCCAAACAAGAAACACATATATCATCATCATTGACTTAATAGTTAAAGATAAAGGTAAAGATAAAGTAACGTCTAATCATTGCTGCTTCCTAAATATTCCTTGAAATTAGTTAATATGGTTAATAAACCAATAATTTTGTAATATATCTCAAAACATAAAAATACAATATTTTAGTGTTATAACTTCTTACATTTTGAATTATTGCAGAATACCAATTCATACACTATGGAACAACAATCCAATCACCCATTTGAAAATCAGCTGCTAAATCTTTTCCAATCAACTGAATATTGTCATTTAAATCATCTTCTTCATTTTCAGGTGTATCTCTCACATCATCAGTTTCATCAATCACATTATCAGTTAAGTTAACCTCTTCACAAAAAGAGGTTGCCAACCTTCCTGTTCTTTCTTCTTTACTCCATCAAAAAAATTACACTTGAAGGATAAAGGAAATTGCTTAATATTTATCTCAAGTCCCAAGAAAAGAAAAAAGTCACATTTTTTATCATATATACTTTGGTTATTTGTAAATATACAAGTTAATTTACTTGCCTACAGAATAATGATCAACTTTGTAGAGTTGTTACATATTCAATTGGCTTTAACATTTTCCTCAGCTGCTGATGAACTTGCTCTGGATTCATTTTCTTCCCACATTCTTCTCCAGTATCATAAAATGATTCAGCACAACCAATTTGTGTACAAAACTTAAAAGTGTTAACACTTCTATCAACACATTTTTTTTTTGGAAACTGATAGTGCGGTATAACTTTTGCAAGTTGAACTATAGGGCTTAACAATTTGAACTGAAGAATGGAATGTCACATTAGTATAGTTCCATTTTTTACCTTTACCTATTCGGAAGTATCTCCACATTATCATGTCACATGGAAAAGATCAATGTGACAGAGAGTCAGCTCCTGCTGACTCTCTGTCACATCTTTTCCATGTGACAGGTCATTGTGATCATACCTTTTAAGAAAGAATTGTTTTGCTTTGCAAACTTTGTAAAGGGCTTCTAAGTAGAAGTTGCCATGATAAGATATGCATTATCTAACTTAGCATAAAGGTTTTTTAAACAAGGAAAATCATTTCTAACTTTGGCCAAAATAACATCAGCAAGACTGAGAACATCAACAAGGCTTTGCTGACATCTATAGACAGCAATGAAATAGAATTTTTTTTTTTTTCATTTGACCATTTTTATGGAAGAAGACATCAACATGTAGAGTCATTCTTTTTTTCCCAAAATAATCCTTTTGGCTTTCACGGAATTTAGCTAGTAAAATTTTCTGACAAAAATCTTTCAGCCAAAAATTATTTTGGCCATTTTTTGTTGTGCATCACAGTATTTGTATATGTATTTGATGCTTCATATAGGCTTCAGCATCTTTTGTAGCCACATTTAAAGCATATAGAAGATCTTCATCTTCTATATGCTTTAACTTATGTTCATCTTCTATATACTTTAACTCAACTAACTCATGAACCTGGTTGATTGCTGAAATGTGGTTAGCACAGTCATTACATTGTTCATCGTCAGCAGCTATAGTGGTTTGATTCAAGTCTGGATCTATATCTGAAAGGGCAAAAGAATAAGAGTGCTATGCAAAATGGAATTTTTACTACATTTGGAAGGATAATTACTCTTCAGATACATTTTACCCTTTTCTAGGAACATAGTTATATTTTTATACTTCCATTTTTTAGAAAATGCAATCAAAGTTTGAAACCCATCAATGCTAGCTGCCGTGACATCATCAAGACCAGCCAAAGCTTTCCTTTGAGAAGGTTTTATTCCACAAAGAATTCTCCATAAAGAAGTATCTGACATAGGAAGATAATTAGTTTCTTGGCAAATTTCTTTATAAAAATGTGATTGTATGCTTAACTTCATCATTAAAATGGCATTAACCACTTTTTGTTCCTCTCCATTGTCAAATTTTATTTAATTTACATCATAAGCTACATTCTGCAGCAAACCTGTGGCATTCAGCATGTTTATCTTTTCTTTTTTTGGTATGGAAAATCCTCTGCTTTTTTTTGCAACTTGAGTGCTTTTTCAATTTGATATTTTTTGCAATCAAAGGTTTTCATTAATGTTTCTTTAGTGTACTTGTTATGGTTAATAACTGAAAGCAAAAGAATTTGTCCTAAAGAATCGCCTTCTTAAAACATCTTAACTGGTATAACAAGGTCTTCTGGAGCCAGTTGAGTTGAAGCATCTTCATCCTCATTGTGTGAAACTTGAGAAATTAGTGCCTCTGATTGAACAGGTGCAATTGCTTCAGCAAATATCTTCTCAAGCTACATTTTAAATTTTTCAAATTTCTTTTTAACTTTCTGTTTAATTCCTGGGGTTAAGTCTTCTATTTGGCTTCACTTTATCTGAAAGGACAATGGGCTTGCTCCAAATGCTTCATACAAAGAGCTAGCTGCTTTTTTTGATTCTTTGATAGTTTCATCTGAAATGATTATTATATCTGGAACATATATGTCAAGGAAAGCAAGACTTTATTGGTGTTTGAGCTGGTTTTACCATGTCGATGTTGTTGTCTGTGGAAATACTTTTTAGGTGGCTGAAGTAAAATATGGCTCCAATAGGAAGTGGTGGATTCTTTTCATTATAAGCAGCAAGGGTGTTCAAAAGGATGGATCTAATTTTTGGTGCTCTATTACCAATTTGAAGTTCATGTCCTGGGTATTGGCAACTGTTTGGCTGCTTCTAGTCAATACCCAAAGAAAAACAATGGTACGCATATAATGAGTCAAAGCATGAAAGATAAGCTTGTAATCAGGGTTTATTCATTCCACTGGTTTGTCTGTGGTAGCTATAAAACAGTAATAATGGATTTTTCATCTATGGAGTCGGAAATCCTGTTTCTTTTAATTAAAAAGAAAATAATATTATATTATTTATACCTTTAAAGCTTGTAGATGATTTGTTATGTCAGCAGTCAATTCATTAACTTGAAAGATTCAATCTTTGTTCCAACGCATAAAAGGACCACAAGAAGTCTTCTCTTTATCAAAATATATGCATTTCTTATTAGAACTGACTTTATTCATGCTCTCTGACATATTTTGTTTATTGGTAATTATTTATTGACTAAAATTAAACAAATGCTGTTTTTACTAACAAATTTCAATTTTTCTACTGAAAACTGCTGAAAGAAGTTTATGTTATGTAACTCGAGTAAAGCATGGTATGTAGCAAGTAGTCATTAACACAAATATCACACCGAGTTGGCAGTCATTTCGTTTCCTCAGTATTATCTCGTTCTATCTACAAATGTGATAAATAAAATGTTCTATCTAATATATAAAATAAATACATATATACATGTATATATATATATATATATATATATATATATATATATATATATATATATATATATATATATATATGTATATATATATATATATATATATAAATACTATGTTCTACCTGATATAATATATTATATTAGAAAATTTTTATTTATGTTCATTTTAAGTGCTATATGTATTTTTGTAAAGTGCTCTTGTACAGTTCTGTTATAAAAAAGTATTATATTAAAATTTTTAATTACATTACTAATTATTAAGTCTGTAAAGTAGCCATTGCTAAGCTTATCTATACCATTGCTAGAGTATTTTTTTAGTAAAAATATGGCAATATAAGGCTACTTCTAGGACTTCTGTAGGCTTTTTATCATCTGAGCACATGGATTTTTTTTCAGATATTGGAAGTTGCATGTTTAAGAAAACTAAATAAATTATACTATAGATAATCTGTTAAAGCGCATTAAATGCAAGCAGTGATTTTTGGCAGGTTACTCCTTCCAGGTCCTTGCACGCACATGATTTTTGTTCCATAAAATCAATGTATGCCTTAGTGTCTTCCAAAAACACCTAAAAAAATGTGTGCAAGTATTGGTCTTAAAAGATATTAGAGCTCAAAATTAGGGTAAAATTTCAAATTTTGTGGTTTCGGTCCTTGATTTCTAGACAACCAAAAATGTAACCATGTTGAATTTTTACTTTGACTGTAGAAATCTACCCAGATTAGCAGAAAAGTTAAAAAGAAATGTGTCTGTCATATTCATGTTGCTAAAATTGCCCCTCAAAGCAGCAATTGCAGTCCATGCGCAAATATTTTCTTAACATGGGCCAAATTTTGGGACCCAATTTCTCCGAAATAAATAGGAAATTTTGAAAAAAAATTCACTTGTGGTTTACTTTCATTGTCTTTTACAAAATATCTGAAAATGAGGACAATTTGAAGACATCACTTCCAGAATTTGCTTATTATGCCTAGGTTTCTCAGACAATAGCTCTTAAGTGTTTAAAGTTTTATTTATTTTTTTTCTATTACATTTTGAAAATAGTATGTGAAGCCATACTTCTCCAAAGATGGGTCATATTATCTTACAATGCTTCCAAAAGATGTAGGAAATGAGGGAAAGTATCGTCATATTGCAAAAGTCTTAACACAAGTAAGTTATTTTTGGTACCACTTTTAACTTAACATAAAATAACTTAATCAACATTTACTCATGCAAAATTTTTGTAATGAATTAAGTATTTAAACTTTACATAATGTAAAATTTTTTTAGATTCCTCAAACAATTGAATATTTAACTGATGGTACTTTCACAGTGCAAGATTTAAATTGCTATAATATAGATGAAGAAATTATGTAAAAAAATTTTTTTACTAGAATATATTGTTGTTAACATTGTTATATCAACCTAAAAGTTCTCAATAGTTAATAATTTTTTAGCTACTTTCGAAGTACCGAAAGTTCATCTAGATACAGACATGTGTACAGTTATAATCTTAAAACCAACAAGAAGAACTGTATCACTTGTGGGCTTATTAAAGGTATGTATAAATTGCATGCAGTCAACATAAATAAAAGTCTTCTAAAACAAATCCTACCATTTCCCTGGTAGTACTGTGTTCAACTTGTTTCACTGCCACGTTATGGGTTTGTTGACTTTCGAAAGTGTTTAGAGAGGGTCATAACAACAATTTGAAAAAAAAAGTTGTCTTTATGACTTTATTGACTCTCTTGGCTTTAGAGAGGATTTATAAACAATATTTTTACCATTTATAAATACCATATTTTACCACATTTAAATAAATGTCATATTTTATATGATGATATTAGTATTAATGTTAATAATATTAAAAATTTTAATAATACTGATAATAATATTATTATTTTTATGATAATAATAATACTATTATTATTATTATTATTATTATTATTATTATTGTTTATTATTATCATTATTATAATTGTTATTATGTTTAATAATATTATTATTATTATTATTTGATATACTATGGTTAATAATAATATTATTATTATTATGTTGTTTAATAAATAATTTTTTCTCAGTTAGTTTATACAAAGTTCATGTAATTTTTAAGTTTTTCTACCTAATAATTTTTCTAATAAGTTGTTCTAACTAATAATTTTTCTTTATTTTGAAAATTGGAGATAAATTCTTAGAAGTTAAGTTTGATACTATTGTGTATCAAAATGTGTTATTGTAAACTTTTTAAACCAGTCAAAAAACAACAAAAAGTGATTTAAAAATAAAAAAAATGAATTATCATATTAATGAAGTAAACAAGAAATACGTAGACAATGTGAAAACTGGCATATTTTCACTTAAAAATTTTGTTTATCACTTAAAATGCTGCGATAACCAAAATACCAAAATAATACTGGCATTTCTGTGCTAATATCATTCAATAGGCAATGTTTTAAATATTTGTTAAAATAGATAAACACCAAAAAAAAATCAAATAATTGTGTTTAAATGGCAAAGTACAAGTGCCAATGATTCAATCACAAGTTTTTTTTATCAATTTATAAACTGAAGCAGCATCTGTACAATGGTATTTAGTAGTTTTTATAATTTATACTTTTTAAAGTTGTTATCCAGTGAAGTCAAGCTTACATTTTTTAAGTCTATTATACTGTTTTTGCGCTGTCAGTTTACTTCAACCTTACACATCATTTGACAATTTCAGAATCTTGTCTTTGACTTATTTTAAGTATATATATATATATATATATATATATATATATATATATATATATATATATATATATATATATATATATATATTTGTGTGTGTTAGTGTGTTAGATTCAAAACACTCCTTAAAAACATGCTCTTAAGTTAATTACATTTGTTTGTTATAGTTCTTTAAAAAAATTTTTTTGAATAGAAGTAGCTGAACCTTTTTTTCAATGCAGATAAGCACTACCTAATAGGTAACATGTGTTATATATCCTTCCAATTTCAGCAAAAATGTTTGTAATATTGGTGAAATCTAAACATTAGTAAGTGCAAAAATTTTAATTGCAAGTTTTGATAAGTATGAAAATAGCCAATTATTTATGACTTAAAGTTGTTTAAATGACTCGTTGTTGGTAATAAGTTTTTATTAAATGTTAAAATTAGTATTTTTAAAAATTAATTTAGGTTTTTTGATGATAGTTACTATAAGATAAGTTAGGAGTTACTAGAAAATAAGTTGGGAGTTACTAGTAACCAAGTTGAGAAAGACTAGTAACCAAGTTGAGAGTTTTTTGTTTAAGTTGAGAGTTACTAGAAAGTAAAGGGGAAGACTTTATAAATTGTAAATTTTTATCTCAGGAAAACATGATAATGGGAGAAAAAACATTGATGTTTAAGAATAGATGAACAAATGTTTTTTTCATGAAAGTTGTTGATTCAGATAAGATTGTTTTTTGGTAGGTTAAACAAGAGATAATAGCTTGTTTGAGCAGTGACCATAGTAGAAAAGAGAAAGAAATATAACCTTGCAACAATAGAACAGAGGCTCCATCTTGGGAACTAGAGAAGATCCAATTACATTTGGATCTTTCGAAATATTAGAAAGAGCGCAATCTTAGTAAATGCTAGCTTTGTTATTCCATTTAATTTTTTAATTATAAATTTTTACACCCTCGATAATCTAAAAGTTCATGATTCATCATCATTTAATTAGCCCCGGTTACAACTTGGCCCTGCTTTTGTCTAACTCGACCCCAATCAAGCTTAAGTCAGTTTCTAATTATTACATGAATAATAAGTTGTTCACTTTACACAATGCATACAAAGTACAAAATTACAAGATGGCTTTTTAGTTTTGTTAAGAGGTTTTTAATTATTTTTTTAATTTTTACTTTCAGATAAAGAAACTGGAGCTAATTGTACCTATTATTATCCTCAGTTCAGCAAAGAATGTTCATGGGTAACTTTAATGTGCCAGGGTCCATTTGTACCTTCTACTATAATGTACAATATAAAATCAAAATATCAAATTCTTCTTTCTAATAATATCAATACAAGAAATGCTTTAAAAGAAAAAGATATGCCAACAGTTCATTATTACACTATTAATTCTGATGGATATGATATTCCTGTGCGAGAAACTCGTCCTTATGATTTTGATCCAAAAAGAAAGTATGCTGTTTTATTTGACGTGTAAGTGAACTTATTTTAAACTTTTTTTTTATGAATTATAAATTTTTAGATTTAACTTATAAGTTTCAGATTCAAATTTTGTTTATTTTTAGATCATTAAATTTGAATCTAATCTATAATGACAAAATACTTGAAAAACTAAAACTCTGAAAGAAAATTATTTGAAACTAATTTTATAAAATTTTATTTTAATGTTTGGAATAAATAATTTTTAAATTTTGATCTTTTCTTGTATTTTTATAATGCACAAAAAGCAACCTAAAGTTATCCGCCCCAAATATGGTAACAACATTCCATACAAGCACGGATATGAGTTTTATAGAGATAAAAAATAGAATCTAGAGAAAAAAGTGGCGAGCAGGATAAAGATATGCAACCTTAGCAGATGCAAACTTTGCAATGGATTTGGTATATGGCATCCAAGAAAGATCGGTCGTAAGAGATAATCCTCGAAGATGAAAAATAGATGACTTATCAAGTACATTACCGTTCATAAATATAGGAAGATCTAAATTATTGCGCTAACGATTGGCTGAAAAAAAAAAGTTTTATCTGAAATAAAGTTCACCAGCCACTGAGACCCCAATGCTGAAGCAGAAGTGATATCCTTTTCAAGCTCAAATGCCCCTCCAAGCAATCGTAGAGTGTTGATTTCTTATCAAGACAAGAATAAATGGTAGTAAGAATAAATGGTAGATGTGAGAAAATCTGGAAGAAGGTTAATGTAAATTAAAAAAAGTATAGGACCAAGGATAGAACCTCAAGGAACCCCTGAAGTTACAGGATATGAAGAAAGTGCTGTCCATCAAGGGTAGCTTTTATACTACAACTGGAAAGGAAGGATTCAATAATCTTAAAGATGTTACCTAATATATTGTAAGAAGAAAGCTTATGGAGAAGACCAGCATGTCAAACTTTATCAAAAGCTTTTGAAATGTCATAAACGATGGCCTTAATCTCTCCACCTCTATCTAATGTGCGATAAAACCTATCTGTTATTACTGTTAGCAAATCAGCTGTAGAACGAGAAGATCGAAATCCATATTGATGGTCAGAAAGTAAGTTATTAGATTCAAGATGAGAAATTAAGTGTTTGTTAATTAAAGATTCAAAAACCTTGCTTATGATAGGAAGAAGACTAATGGGACAGTAGTCAACAGATTTTGTACTCATTTTAGTATAAAGAGTATTATTCATGTGTTTTGTAATGTTAACAAGAGATATTTGGTGTATATTCAATATCCAATAGTATCCAATTATATTAGCCAATGCTAGCTACGCGGTTTTGCTCTATCCCTGACAATATATAAATCAACCCTCGGAATTAGGGTTGGCATTTGGCAATGCTGACCTAACAGCCGACCTAAAAGTGTTTGAGATCAGCAAAAAATTGTCGACCTCGATTCTATGTCTTATAATAAGACCTTTGTATCAATTTTTTTTTTGCCGACCTGGTGCCTACCGCAAAAAGATTGAGGTCGGCAAATTATTGCCGACCTCATTTTTCCTAGTTCTAAGGGTTGTATATATATATATATATATATATATATATATATATATATATATATATATATATATATATATATATATATATATATATATATATATATACGCACACACACACACACATACACACACACTCACACACACACACACATACACACACACACACACAGTACTGTGCAAAAGAAAGTAGCAACTAAGAAATTTTTAAAAAAATGTACATTTAAATAAATATAAGTAATATTGAGTTTTTATTATATAGAACTGAGATATTGTTTTAAATAAAGCTATATTTATTTATTTTAGTTAATGATTTTGTTAATAATATAAGTTCAGTACTAATAAAATGCCAAAGATATCAATAAATGACAGAAATCGCATCATTGTTTTACATTAAGACGGATATAGTCAAGTTAAAATAGCCAAATGTTTAAATTGTTTGTGAGCCTCAGTTCAAAAAATAGTTAAAAAATATAATGAAACTGGTGATGAACAGTTTTTAAAAATAACAGTGCAACGAAATTGCAAGAAAGTAAGCGCAGAACTTGTTTAAGATCTTAAAAGCTAGTGAAACTTTAGTACTTGCATCTACTGTGCGATGATCTTCAATAAACTCAGGTGAAAAATATGAAAGTTTTACATAATCATACTCTGCCTTCTGGACGACAACTGATCGGGGATTATTTTATCCTACAACAGGATAAGGATCCCAAAAATACTTGCAAGTTAGTTAAAAATTATTTGTCCAATCTGGAAAAGGAGGGGTGCTTCAAACCATGCCTTGGCCTCCTCAGAGCCCTGATTTAAATATAACCGAACATGTTTGGGACTACTTAGAAAGAAAGTAGATGGAAAAGTTGCCAAAGAATGAAAATGAGCTTTGGAATGTTAAAAGAAGAATGGTATAATATCTGTATTTTATACAGATTTTCAATAAATACATTTATTGAAAATCTGTATAAAAGTATAAATAAAAGACTCCAAGATGTTATTGTAAATAAAGGTGGTCACACTAAATAATTATTAAGTCTCTATGGATAGTTATAAATTTAAATGTTTTTAATAAAACTTGTATTATATTACACAATTTAATAAAAAATATGTTTGTACCTATATTTTTGTTTTAATTTCATTTTGTTTAACAGTTTATCTTGAATATGATAAAATTCTCTTAGGTAGTACTTTCTTTTGCATAGTACTGTATATCTGTGTGTGCGTGTGCTGTGTATGTGTGTATGTATATATTGTATATTTTTTTAGATATGGTGGTCCAAACACCCAAAAAGTAAGTTTTTTTTTTAATAATGATTGACATTAATTGATGACACAAACTAATTGTTTTATTTATTTTTAAAATAAATTTTAACCAATTAACTTTTATTGAATCCTAGCAACGAAAACAGTACCTTTAAAACTAAATGAATTATTTAGTTAAACATAGGACTGTATTTAAATGTATTTAATATTGAATTACAAAAAGCTTTATTTATTATTATTACAGTTGTATTTATTTATATAAATTTTATCATAAATTAAATAACTTTATACAATATATAATTTCTTTTTTTTTTTTTTTAAACTGCATTTAAATTGTATTTTTGTATTTAAATCTAAGTGGGGTATAAAGTTTGTTTTGCTGTTGCAAGAAAATGTTTAATTATTTCTGAAATACATATGACAACCCTTATATTATATTATAATTAGTATCAAATTGTTTATTCTACAGTATTTTTTAAAAGTTAACTTTTTCTCTAAAATTATAAAGTCAAAATATATGTATAAACTAAATATGGTTTTAACACTCTTATTTGTAAAAAAAATTATTTTCAAAAACTGTTCTTCATGGAAGTATTTTAAATTTCTATTTTTTAATTTATATAGGTTGATGATATGTTTACTATAGAATTTTCAACTATATTTCCCTCTTACAATATAATTTTGGTGAATTTTGATGCCAGAGGATCAGGATATAGAGGATATAAGTATGCTGAGTTTAAGTTTCATTTGTAATACATATTTCAAAAATTATAGAATGATTGTAATAATTAAACAGTTTTAACTTAATGAATGTAACAACAACTTAATTAATGGAACTTATTATAGATATCAGGAAACAAAATGTATTGCAAAATATTATGATTACAACACTGTTGAAAAATTTTGTTAAAAAACTGTTGACAATATTCAATAATTTTGGAAATAAAAAAGTATTATAAATGAAACTTTTTTAGTTTTTCTTTATAAAATAAATTTTATGACTATTTTAGGTATTGGATATGTTTCAGTTACATTTTGATGAATACTTAAATTCAAATTATGATATCATAACAGTTGCATTTGATGCAAGAGGTTCTGGGTACTATGGTTACAAGTAAGTAAACAATAATTCAAAATAGCTTTTTCAACTACTTTAAATTTTTTTATAAACATTAAAAGTTTAAATTTTTGGTGTATAATTTCTTTAAAATTGTTTAATCAAGTTAAAGAAAAGATAAACAAAATTATATTATTAAATTAAATATTAAATAAAATTAAAAGCAATTAATTTAATATGTAGTGAGATAAAAGTCATAACATAAAAGCGACATTTCTATCATGAATTCATAATATTAAACCTAAGATATTTAAAAAGTTAAGTTTCATAAAAAGCTTAAATTCAAATTTAATAAATTAAAAAAAATACTTAAAGCGCATTTAAAAATGGTTGCTACTCACTCTATATATATACCAAATATAAAATTTTACCAAATATAAAATATATATCATATTAATTAGTTTTTTAACATTTGTTGCATTTATAAAAGATGCATTAACATTAATCGTTTTAAGTGTGATAAATATATTTTAAAAGAAGCCTAAATTTTAGTTTTTTGCATTTCAGAAAGAAAAAAAATTTAAGAATGTTTAGAATTTCTTCAGTTAATTAAACTTTTTGTTTTTTTATTAAATATTTTGTTAATGTTTAAAATGTAAATCGATATTTTTGTAAATATTTTAACAAGAAAGTGTGTAAAAGTTATTTAACTTAAAAATAGCTTTAAATTAAAAGTATTGAAAAAGCTTTTTTGATATATTGTTTCCAGACTCCTTGTTACTATTTAATTTCAACAGATTACTTTTTGCTTTATTTTATACTTCCACCAAACTCCAAATTATATTTCATATTTTTAGTTTGTAATGAATTTTTTAATTTTTTCTGGTAGCTTTTAAACTATTAAATTTCTTTTTTGCTTTTATACTATTGATAATTATTAATTTTATTCATAAAAAACAAATTGGGCATGCAAAAAAATAAAAAAATGATATATATGTTTTAATACAAGAATATAATGTCTAGTTAAGACAGGGTACCAGGTTGCTAGTTGTCTAAGTAAACCTGAAAAAGTTCTATATTTTGATAGTACTCAGAATGCACAAACATGGTATTTAGTCCTGGAACCTTTTTTCATTTTTTTTTTATTACTTATCCTTAAACAAACTGTTATTTTTAAATGGCTCAAAAAATAACAAAAAATTATTCTTTTTGAGTAACATATTTGTACTTCATATTTGAAGAAAAAAAGTTGCATTTGGTGCTGAGCATATATTGGTATTCCAAGCATATTTGAATTTTTTTTATATTCTCATGCATCTATTAAGAAGCATAAAATATACAAGATCATATATAGCAGCAGATTTAATCTTTACTTGTGGGTTGTTGTTTTTTAACTTTTATTCAAGTTTTTTGCTTTTTTTTTTTAATATATTTATTTTTTACTGTTATTTGTTAACTTTGAAAAATTTGAGCAAATTGATTGGTTATGCACTTTATATCCCATAAAGTTTCAGCTTTTTTTACACGTTATTTTTAGATTTTATAAAAAAGTCATCTTTTTGCATGATGTATCATTTTTGCAAAAAATGATATGCTTCCAATAACTTGCAATAACATTTTTTTTATTTATACAAAGTTATAAACTACAAATTAAAAAAGTCTACTATAGACAACCTTCAAACTTTATTTCTCATCACAAGTTCAGAAATTGTTGATCTTTATGTTTGCAATGTCACAATTTTTTTTAAGTATCTTAAATTTAGATAAAATGTTCAAACCCATGTTCTTTGACACTATAACAACGACAAAATTTGCAAAGCAAAACAAAATATGGTTAATTATGCAGTTAACCATACTTTGATGTTGACCAGCTTTTCTTTAAAGTCATTGCATTGTCAATTTTGTTTTATTGTATTACCAAAGTATAAAATGTAAAATTCTTCAATAGTGAACAAATGGAGTGTGGAGTCAGGAACTTGGATTTATGTTCTGGTGTTGTACAAGCTAGATGCATCAACAGTTTTTCTGACACAGTTTTTTTGCAAAAAAGCAATAGTTTAGAATATGGGCAGTTTGCACATCGTTCATTAGAAGGAATAAATTCCCATAAGAGGGATAAAACAAAAATATTTTGTGCAGTTTTTAATCTTTTTAAGATTAATTAGTTAAAATAGATGAGTGATGTATTTTAATGAATCTGCTTTTTTTTGCTAATTCCAAGGATGCACCTTTAGCAGAAAAAGAAAATAGGTTAGCTAAAACCTCAAACAATTTGTCTTGTTTTCTTATATATAAATTAAGAGAATCAAAGGTTTTTCATTATTGTGCATTATTGTATTACAGTGTTTCTATGCAACTTGGTTGCTAGGAGTTGGTAGTTATGTTGTTTTTAAAAACTTTATTGTGGGGTTAAACATGGTTAAATTGACAGAACATCCAGAATCACTATGCAAAAACAGGTGTTTTTATATAGCGATTCAAAAAATTAAGAGCTACACAACTCTGCAGATAATCATCTGAACAAGTTTGTGCAATTATTTCAGTTCCATTTCAAACATCGTTGGTGACATTTACATTAAATAGTTTGGAAAACATGTTAAATAAATAGGTTATATAAAAACCAAACATTTAAAAAGAAACTGCAATAATATATAGCTTAACAAAAATTGAGGTAGGGAAATCAAATAACTAACTAAAAGTAAATCAATTTGAAATAGATACTCTTCATTTGTAAGTCAGCAGAGAAATAAAAATTGCAACAAATATCTCCATTTAAATATTCTGGAGTGTAGAATGCTTCATCTTTACTAGAAAGCTTTGATACTAAAGTTATTTTGCTTTGATTATCAAATGGCTTAGAGATTGAACACTAATGATGCAAAACAACAATATGATATGTTTGTTGGTGCAGAATGTATCCAAGAAAAAAGTTTGATACTTGTAATGAATTAACTAAATATTTAAATAATTAATGATCTTAAAGTTACAAATTTTTTAAAAATTAGTTGTGTTTTCATGCCTAGGGACGTTTAATTTAGAAATAAAAAACAATAAAATGAAATTTATGCAATATAATTAAATCATAATTTTAAATTTTTATAGATTTTTTTAATAACTATGGTACTTTAGTATTGTACATGCAAGAAAGTTACAAATAAACTTTTAAGAAAAAATTAAAGTAATGGTTTTTATTTATTTTTGTTTTTTTATAACTATTGTTTCTAGGTTTTTACATGCTGTTTATAAAAGACTCGGTTATTACGAAACAATTGATGCTGTAAATGTTGCAAAGTAAGTAATGAATCTAAATGCAATATTATATAAAGGAGATTTTATTAAAAGTCAAACGTTGATTTCTGTCTTCCTGATTTTAGCGACAATTAGAAATGAAAATTGTTGGCTTATCATTAAAAGTTTTTTAAAAATTTAATCAGACTCAATTGTTGAAAAACTTTCAATGTATAGCCAACTTTTGATTGTGAAATGTTCATTTATATTTAAATTGTTGAAATTTAGTTTGTCCAATAGATATTTATGCAGTTCTGATAATTTTTTGTGCGTGCATAGTTTTCAGGTAAGAAGAAAATGCATAATGATTATATATATATATATATATATATATATATATATATATATATATATATATATATATATATATATATATATATATATATACACACACACACTGGATTTTTAGATGTTTGAGTTTTGACACTTACAGGCATTGTGCAAACTCCAAACTTTTGTATGTTTATGCTTATATCAAAAAAAAAATGTTTTGCAAAAAATTGGGTTGATTGAAGCTTGGGATCAAGTTTATAAAATATTTTCTTTACTATTTTTATCTAAATTTATATTCAACAACAAATTTCAAATTTCTTTTCAAAAACTTTATATGGTCGAGGGGGCTGTAAACATTGCAGGGTCATAAAAACTGAAAACTATGAGATTATTGCATGAAACTTGAAATTTGTTGATGAATATAAATTTAGATAAAAATAGTAAAGAAAATATTTTATAAACTTGTTGCTCCCACGTTAAGGGATGGGTGGGCCCAAAAATTAGGGTTTTTTGGTTCCCAAGCTCCAATCACCTTAATTCTTTGCAAAACATTCTTTTTTGATATAAGCATGAACATACAAAAGTTTGGAGTTTGCACAATGCCTGTAAGTGTCAAAACTCAAACATCTAAAAATCCAGTGTACACCATTGATATATATATACATATATATATATATATATATATATATATATATATATATATATATATATATATATATATATATATATATATATATATATATATATATATATATATATATATATGGGCAATTCCACACAAATGACAGTCGTAACATTTGACACTTTTTTAGCCATTAAAGTTTAACCAAGAATGGTATTTATATGAAAATTTCCAGAAATGTTAAATACTATTACAGGCCTTGTTAAGAAGCGTTACGCAGCTCGCATTTTGCTTGCGAAAAGGCGATTTGCCTACGCGTTCAGCAGTTTTGCGCTACGCAAAAACTTATATCTTTTAGAATATTTAAATTATCTTTTGATTATCGTTAACGTGACGTTTATTCAGAAGAAATAAAGTCGTAAATAAAAGCATTTAACCGCAATTGTAAACTAATAGATTTTTTTGTTAAAGAAAAAGTTTGTTTCATAATTTTTTCTTTGTTATTAAAGATTAGTTAAAAAAAATAAAGTGTTTTAAGTTTTATCTTAAGGAATTAAATATATAAATTCCTTTTAAATATAAAAATTATTTTTAGTCATAATAGTTTAAAAAATGCACAATTTATTTTGATGTAAATATTTTATTAATAAGATATTTTGTTTATTGTTAATTCAATAACGTAAAGTTTTAATGACGTTCATTTAATTTATGAAAATAAATTATGATCAAGAATATGTTATCGGTAACTGATAAATAACAAAAAAAAACTGTATTGTTTAAAAACATTATTAAAAAGAGTTCACAAATTAAATAAGAAAAAATTTATTAACAGTTTTTTTTTGTTTTTTTGTTTTGTTTTTTTGTTTGTTTTTTTTGTTATGTATTTTTTGTTCCATAGTATACATTTTCGTGATTACATAATAAAGATTCGTTAAGATTGAATATACATATAAATTAAAAAAAAAAAAATCACAAACATAAATAATAAACAAACTTCTGTAATACGAACTGTAAGAAGAACGCGGGAAACTTGCAGAAGACCAAAAGGTCTTATCATCAAGAACCGCTTTACATTGTCATACATATATATAGAGTTGCAAAAAAAAAACGTTTTTTTTTAATTGTGTTTTTTTTTGCAAAAAAAAAACGTTTTTTTTGTGTTTTTTATAGTTTTTTTTGTTTTTTTAGATTAAAAAAAATTATTTACTTTTATTTAATTTCTATTTTTATTATAATTGTAATTACAATATATAATAGTAACATGATATATGATAAATATATAGTACATCACTTGAAAAATTTATTTTTAATTAACAAAAGACTCTGTATTCTGGCTTTCTTGTTCATTAAGGTCTTCTATTGTAAAGTCGAATCCGTATTCTTCAGAGTCACTTGATACCTCTGACTCTAAACTCTGTGAAGTACCATTGTCCAGAAAAAATTCTTGGCTTTGACTTGTTGATGATTCTGCATTACATTTTAGATTTTTGAGTTGTAAATTATGTGATATAAATACTAATTTTGAAGCTCTGTCATTTGTTAATCTATTCCGTTTTTGATTGTGGATCCAAAGATTGTCTACTAAATGATCTTTCGACTGCAGCACTTGTTGGTGGAAGTAATAAAGTTTTACTTGCAATATTTGATATTATTGGAGCACAAGAACAACATATTCCCTTCCACCAACTTACAGGAGATGAATGTTTTACTGAAGCCCATATAAAAGGTTTTGCAAAAAGTCCTTTGTTTGATTTGTAATCAGCTATTTCACCCAAAATTTTGTCATCACATTCTTTAATAGAAGAATCCATTTTTCCTAATTTATGTAGCGTTTCAATGGCATCAATCTAAAGAAGATGTTTTAAATAAGGCATCTTAATTCATTTTAAATATAATTTCCTTTTTTTTCAATTAATTTAAATGAGGATTAAATTCTGAAAATACTCACCATTTCATCTCCAGAGATATGACATCCTTTATAACATGGATCCACTAAATTTGCAGCAAGATGAATGTTTCGAATGTGAAATTTCCTTCTTTTGGCAATTATTTCCATCATACCATTTTCCTCGCTTTTTAGAATTCGACTGCAAAGGATATTGTCCTGAAAAGACTTTTCTAAATCTGAAAATGTTTTTGCAACAATGGAGAGACTTAATTTATCTCCTTCAACTGCTGCAATGGCTATGGCTATTGGTTTTAATAACTTGATAAACCCATCCACTTTATCCCAGAACACTTCTGACAACAATAGGTTTTGAATAGGCTTAGCAAGAGATTTTGCTTCATCGTCAATAGCTAATAGCCCGTAGTGCTAATCTGTTGTTATGAAGACTTTCCATACAATGTATAATTGAAGCCCATCTGAAGAATATATTTATTTATAATTAAATATTTATTTGCCTAATGTTATTTTCATACTAAGTATTATGATTTATAATGTAATATAAATTTTTTAAAAATTCATAATAATACTTTTTATGTTTTATTTTTTATGTTTTTATGTTTAATTTTATTATAAAATTAATTTTTAATAAACCTAGTTGTTACTGGAAGCTTTAGTGATTGTTGAATGATTTTTCCTGATTTCTGCTGATGTTGTTTTAACAAAGCTGATAAAATTTGAGAGTTCTTTATCCCTTTTACCACCATTGTGCAATTTCTTTGGGAATCTGCTATTGATTTCAAGTTACTCGTATCAGTAAAAATTAAATTTAAGGTATGTGCCAGGCATCCATAAGGATATATGTGAGGAAATTCAGTAACTATTAGTTGCCATGCTTTTTTCATATTGGCTGCATTATCAGTACAAACACCAAGAACTTTCATAGGTCCAACATCGCATATTATTTTTTTAACTATATTTGCCATATATTCGCCAGTATGACTTTGCGCCTAGATAAAGAGTTATACGTTTAATAATTATAATAAACTATAAAAATTTAAATATTTTTGAAAAACTTTACAACTTTGGAGAATATAAAATAAATCTTGCTATCTGACAATTCTGAAGACATGATATCTAAAATTAATCTAAAAAGACTACCTGTTTCTATGCTGGTCCAAAACATAGGTTGAGGTACCGTTACAACAAAATTAATGATTCCTTCATTCCTGTAAATAGTAAAATCTATCTTTATTACTGATTTTTATTATTTATGAATTATACACATGAAGTTAGAATGCACCTAAATTATATATGTGTAGCTTACATTGTTACATAATTTTCTTATATAACGTTTAAAAGTATCTAGGTATTGGATACTCCTATACTAGTGCACAAATCAGAACGTAGATAAATAGTCCTACTATTTTAAATCATATTTTCCTTGCCTGATATTGCTCCACCCATCACACAAAATTGCTACACTTAGAGAAACAGTTCCCACAAGTTCTTTAACGGTAGTTGAGGTTTCATTATAAACCCTTTCAAGTAGGGAATTAGACAACATATCACGGTTAGGTAATTTAAATGCAGGTCTCAATTTTGCAAAGCTGTCTATCCATAGTTTATTTTCAAAAACTCTTAATGAGCACCCAGTACCATAGACAGCGCGTGCTAAATCCATTTGCGATTCATCCTGTAAAAACATGAAATTTACAAAAATTATTATTACAAAAATTACTTATGTACTAAATAAAGTTTGCTAAATATTTGAAAGTATTAAATATTCTAAATATAATTCTTACTATTTGTTCATTAGTCATTTTGTCCGAGAAAATGTAGGATGCAATTTTATTTTTCTGAGGTGTGAATGGAACTCTTGTTGAAGAATGCAATCGTTTCAAGGGAGGCTTATCTGAATTGGTTTTATTTGGCTTACAGTCTCCAAACTTAGGGGTTGTAGACCTATTTTGTTTTCCACAACAGCTTGTGGTTCGAAAGAAGGACTCAATTGGAATTTGCAATATAGCAGATGATAAACATATTTTTTCCTTTTTTTCCATACATTGAATAGGTAAGTTTTCCGGAATATCTTCTTCCATCATTAGTTCAGTTTGAACTTTCTTTTGTTTAAAAGGCATATCGTTCAAATATTTGTTTTTTATTTGATCTCCACATTTCATACATTTTGCAATGTGCTCGGTCATTCGAGTGCCATTTTTTGATAGCTTTAAGCTGCAAAATTTGCATATAACTTGTTGAATTTTAGAACCTCCAGATTCTAAAGGTGCCTCATTGAACAATGTAGCTACAAAACATTTCTTTTTGCCTGGCATTTTTTTTTTAGATTTCTTTTTTTTTTAAAATAAATATAAACAATATTTTTAAAATTGTTTAGTATTAAGTTTTTTTCATTAGTTATACAATTAGTTATTGTGTTATTTTTATTTACTTGAATACTTTTTGAATAAATAAAATTTTAGCTATCTAATTGCAATTTGAATAAACATTTGAAAAAAATGATTTAAATTTTCTAAACTCAAATGAATCCAAGATAAAAAAACTTATAAAAAACAAAATTAAATCTTCAAAATAAACCAAACTATTTCAATTTTAAATTCCAATAATTAAAACTAGTTAAAATTTCAATTTTAAACTCTGTTTAAAATTGAAATATATAAAATAAAGAAATAAACTATTAAAATTTTACAAAAGTAATAAACAAAAGTAAATAAAACATTAAAGTAAATTTTATATAACTGTTGGTTCATTTTTGTATTTTGCAATGCAGTGATATTTCATTCATTTTTATGAATGAAATAACACTGCTGAAATAACATTTTTATTTCATTCATTCAGTAGTGTTATACTTACAATTAACTAGTGGCTACTAGTATAGTTTTTTTGAGATATATTAAAAAAATTACTTAAGAAGAAAAAAACCGTTTTTTTTCGGTTGCAACTCTATAAATTTGTAAGAAATATTATATAGGGTAAAATACATTGCATTTAATAAAAAACATGTATGTTTTGAAGGTTTACTGACACTGTAACTTTTTAAAGGATAATTGATATATAAAATTTAATGGACACCTAAAAAAAACAAAAAAAACCATTAAAAACATGTTTTTAGGACAGGCTTGTTTATTTTGCAAAAAAAAATGTGTTTTTTATAAAAAAAACGCGCATGTTTTTTTTGAGTTGCAACTCTACATATATATATATATACGTATAGAAAAATTAAAATATTTACAAAATTTTTACGTAAAATTGTTACATTATAATTGTATTAAAGTGTAAGATAACAATTATACAACATGTATCGTTACTTTTTCTTAATATTACCACGTTTATTGCTAACGCAATGTTTGAAATATATATTAAAGTATATTAAAAAATAAGAGTTTATATAAGCAAATTTAGAAAAAATCAGTAAGTAAATTTTTATACTTTAAAATACTCTTTTTAATAGTTTTTTTAAAGCCATTTAAGTTTTCAAGGTTAATAATATTTTGATTAAGTAATAAAAACTTATTCCAGATATGAGGTGCACGATAAGTAATTTTAAATTGCACAAGCTTAGTTTTGCATGAAGGCTCAAAAAGGGTACTATTTGTGCGCAATAGGTATTTATACTCGGGCTTTTGTTTATAAAGACTATAGAAAATTGAAGGAGTTTTTTGGATTTTACTATTATACATAAGACTTAGAACATTATATATATTTAGTTCAAACAATGTTAGTAAAGACATCTGTTCAAAAAGAGGCTTTGTGTGTTCGTTTTTATTTTTAATAAAGTTTTACAGTTAATAAAATAACCAAAAACCAAATGTAAAATCATAAGAAAATAAACAAACATTTTACGTTTCATGAAAAAAATATTTTTTTGAAAATAAAATTTAGTTCATATTTGAAAAAAATAATAAAAATGATTTTTTTAATAAGAACTTAGATTTTATTTGTAACTTTTGTTATAGTGAGAAAAAAACAAACTGTATGATTTTTAACGCGTTAATAAAATAACTTTAATGACAATGCGGTACTTGAAAAGACGCTAGTGACGCAATATAACTTCTAACAATGCAAAATACATTTGCTGAGTTGAGTTACTTAGAAATGCGTTACGTGTTTTCGCTACGCAGCGAAATCTCGTAACAAGGCCTGCTATTATATAATTTAATATGCAAAAGTTAAATCATTCAACTTATTTGAAAAATCAACTCAATGTAGCATGACGGTCATAACGCTTACTTTTTGACGAATCTAAACAAATAAACTTTGTCAATCTTTATGCAGCCATCTACACAGTGAAAAAAAAAATCCTCTGCTGTGTTCTTTAACTACACATTAAACTTACTATATGGTGAGTTTCATAGTTTTTGCTTGAAGTTTTTCAAGAATTTTATAAAGTTTTATGTTGTGGCGGTTGTAACTGTGACGGTCGTAACTAAAAAGCCAAAAATAAAAAACAACAAATAACACAATGAATGACATAAAAAAGAATGAATGATTATAAAAACCAATTATGTTAAAAAATACGAATTTTATAACATTATCAAGGTTATCCATGATGGTTCTTCAATATTGGGATCATTTTATTATTGGGAGTAGGCAACAAACGCTTAATGCTATTTATGCTCCCTGTTTTTTTTTTTATTAACTCTATTTAGTACAACTCAATATCTAGGAGTATGTACTTTCATACACCTCGCAAATGTTTTGCGGAGCCGGCAATCCAATATAGGAAAAAATTTCAAAATATTAGAGAATTTTGAAACCAAAAACTTTCCACTTTTTACTTGCCAGAAATGCATTTTAGTAATATTTGTAACGGCTTTTGCTTCTTCTATTTTATCAGCTATTAAGGCCCACCTTAGATTAATATCATTTGTGTTGATAAGTCTAACATAAGTTTTGCACCCATTTGATGCTAAGAGAAAGTCTTTAGCGTTTACAACCACTTCACGAGATTTTACGCTGTTCCAAACAAATTGCTTTAATGACCCTCCTACTCCATCAACTGCTCCTTTACCGTGAGAGGTAGCAAAAAAGTTCCATTCTATACTTTGAAAATGATATTTCACAGAGCAATGTTGTATGAATTTGGCCATGTATTTTTGAATTGAGTGCATGAACCATCACTCCATAATATAACTTTTTTTATATAATCAATGCAATAGAAGTCAAATATTTCACTTAAGTATGTAGTAGTGGCGCGTTTTGTTTTATTATCGTTGGATATTATAAATGATTTTGGCTCTAATTGATAACGATAGATTACAACTGTTAACAAGGTAATAGTTGACTGCGATCAATAAGCAACTTAAACAGTGTCCTGATAACCACATGTATAGTTTTGTGAATAATCAAAGTGTATCAAAATTTGGTCTGGTTCGAGATTTTTTTCGACTGCGGTATTGCTCAGACTGGTGCTTTTTAGTGAGATGATGCTCAGTAAACTCTGGTAAATAGTCGCGGAAATGTTGAAATACCTTCTATGTTTTTTTAATGTTGATTGAGTACACAGCGATGATCTTCTTTAATCCACCAACTATAGGTGATTAAGGTATCTATGTCTCCGTTTTCGGGCAAAAAAACTTTCAATAATTTACTATCACAGCACAATCAACATTTCATTATCCAACATTGGTACGTTGGGGGCTTGCACAATACATAATTTTCTAACCAGTTATTGTAATACAATGGAAAAGTACTTTACTTGCCAAAGCAGCACACAAATAAGTAAAATTACTGTGATAAATACAACCACATGTTTCAAGTGGTGTATCTTTGCATGTAAGAATGTATATAGACCTTAATTCACAAAACTTACTCAATTTAATTGTTTTGCACTCTCCTCACAATACTCAATTAAAACTTACTCAATCTAATTGTTTTAGCACTCTCCTCACAATACAGTTGATGCAGCTCCTTTAAATTCATAACTAAGTAGTGCTTTTGAACTTTTTCTCCGTCGATTTTCATACAATCTTTACTTCCAGGAGACATAACTGATATATCTTCTCTTTCATAAAATACTTTTTCTTTTTCAATTTCTTCTGATGTGAAGTGAACTCGATGTGTTTCTTTAGCAGTGCATAGGCCATATTCAGCACCCAACTGCTCTGTAATAGTTTGTCTTTTATTTGGAGACTTTGGAAGAGCCTGTTTTGTCCTAAAAATGTTATTTGATATAAAAGAACCCAAATTATGTGTAAGCAATTATATTAAAAAATATATGTTAATATAATAAATACTTGTTTAATGTCTTTCTTATTGACGATTTGCAGTTATAAAAATTGTCCTGCGTAGAATTTAGACTGGCGTTAGTATTGAAATCATTAGTATTGAAATCAAGTTTTTTTTCATTCTTAGCCTTTGGTTGTGAACCTTCGCTTGATTTTTTTGTTTGTTTTCTTTTCTTGGTGTCAATAACTGCCACCTTAGATTTCTCTTTCTTTTTCTAACAAAGCTTTTTTGTTTCTTGCTCTAGAAGCTTTTGATCTTTAAGCTTTAATGCTCTATAAGCTTTTGATCTTTCAGCATCTGATTTTGGCATTTTAAATATGTTATTAAATATAACGGCTGCTGTTTGTGATATATGCTCCATTATATATTTTTAAAATACCCACAAAATGTTGTAAATAAAAAAAACCCGTGAAATCGATTGAACAAAAACATTGCAAGGCTAACTATAAGCAATGTTTAATCTAAAAAAAAATTGCCTTTTTGTTAAAAGTTTTTATTTCTAAAAAAAAATTCTTTACATCAATTTTTTGAAATTAGTTACTCATAGTTTCAAAAAAAACTTTAACAAGTTTAGTAATAAAATGAATAAACAAACTGCAAATTAAACAACAAACAAAATTTATTTATATTATAATTTGATTTAAATGATGTAAATTGTTTGAAATGAATTAAATCATTCACGCTAAAACTTTTTTTTTTAAAGTCAAGAAGCGGTTATGGAAAAACAAACATATCGTGATGGTCGTAAGGTACTTAGTAACATGTTGAAATGGTGATCTAAAGCACTTTAATGTTGTTATTTTTTAAACAATGATAAAATTTGTATGAGTATCTTTACTTTTACATGGTTATAGTTATAAAAAGTTTGATATGAAGCATAGAAAAAGTTTTTCAACTTTTTTTTTGTGACGGTCGTAATGTCTTGTTTTCATTAATATGCTCATCTTATAGACCTAGTTAGAGTTTGTTTTTATAAAAAATATTATGCATAATGTTTAAGTTTGCCTTTTAGTCAAACTTAAAAGTAATATTTATTTAAAAAACAGCACTGAAACTTTTTTTAACGCTTCACAACATGACTATATATAAATGTCAAAAAATGTTCATATAACCCTTACAACTTTAAAAGTTATAGTATGATAAAATGATTTTTTTAATAAATTTTTTTCTTAAAAGTATTCTTAAAAAGTTTGAAAATAAATTTAATGAAGTTATTATATGTCGCCGTGAATTTTCTTTTTTTTTTCTTTCTCTTTTACGTGGAATTGCCCATATATATATATATATATATATATATATATATATATATATATATAGTATTTTGATTCACTGCCAACAAGATTGCAACAACCACTATTTAGTTGAGAGTTACTAGAAAAAAAGAAAGGAAAGAGTAAGAGACGCAACTTTATAACGGTAGGAGAAAGGCTCAAGTTTGGCAGATAGAGCACATCCGACTACGTTTACAATACGTTTTTTGACCTTGTCTTGAAGAGAAAGCATCATTAGAAGAACCAGCCCAGGAACAAATAAGAGATTTGTAGAGTTAGAGAATGGAATCAGGAGTAAGAAAATGGCAAGCACATTAAAGAGAAGCAACCTTAACAGATGCTAATTTACCAGTTGATTGTATATATGGTTTCCATGAAAGGTCAGTAGTAAACAATAATTATATTGTGATTGTTGTTTGCAGTAAATAACTGAGTTTTGTTGGAGTTAAAATTTATGAGCCACTGCTAGTTCCAATCTGTTACAGAAGTGAAATTAGATTCAAGATTGGCTGCCTGTTCAAAGCGATCCAAAATAGAAGACTTTTTATCAAGACAAGAGTACAAAGTTGAGTTATCAGCAAAAAGAGCTACTTTAGATGTAAGAATGTTGGGAAGACCATTAATGTAGATAAGAATAAAAACCAAGCATAGAACCTTGAGGTATCCTAGAAGTTTCTTGAAATTAAAAAGAATATTGGCCTTTGGGGACGACTTTATTAAAGCGGTTAGAAAGAAACAATTCGATAATCTCAAAAACTTTTTCAGATACACCATATGAAACAAGCTTATGGAGAAGACCAGCATGCCAAACTTTGTTTAAAACTTTAGATATGTCAAGAATAATAGCCCTAGCCTGTTGGAGTTAAACAAGATTCAGTCACTATGGAATAATAGAGTATATGGAGTTCACACTCTCCTTCATCTCAAGATTGCACTCTTTTCAATGTTTTTTCTGATCAAATTGACTGAGCCCTTTCTCTTTATCCTCCAGAATATTGTTGTTGTTGTTGTTGACTTTAATGCTTATCAAAATTAGTTAAATATATAATATATAATAGTTAAGAGAGAACTGATGAGAGAACAATTTTGTAATACTATGTCAGGAATCTTGTCAGACCACAAGTCATAGAAGAGTATTATTGAGATATAACTTTAGCAACAGAAGCTTGAGTGATTTGAATGGTCTAACAATAGGTTAACCTGTTTAATTGGAATGGAAAGAAAAGAATCGCCATAAGATATAAGAGTTGAATTAGAAGAAAAGTTTTTAGCAAATAGTTCTGCCTTATCCTTGGGAGAGGTAATAAGATCAGTCCCATGAATGAGAGATGGTATTTTAGACCTATTCTTGTTAACAACACTTGAAGATTTTCCTAAAGTCTCTAGAGCTTAACTTCTAAGATAAGATATGAGATTTAGTGAACTGAGAATAATGGACCTTAGCATCTGACAGCACCTTTTTACATTGATTTCTTGCAATAGTAAATAACTGTTTGTTCTCAAGAGAGTTGTTCTTTTGAAAAATATGAAAATAATGACAATGATTAAATATAGCAGCTGCACAAGAGGGTGAAAACCATGGAGTAGAATGAGGCTTGACTTGAAACTGATGAAAAGAAATAAAAGCTTCCATTCCTGCCTGATTTCAGGAGGTAACGTAGGAGGCACATTTTTCAGCTGAGAGAGTAAAGACAGTCCAAGGACTGATGTCTTTTCATTAAAAAAATCATGAAAAGAATCCCAGTCAGTTTTAGGGTAGTAGTAAGTATTGCGATGATAGGGTGAGTCCAAAAAGGAAGTACGAGATGAAAAATTTAAATAAATCATTGCATGATCACAACCACCTAAGGGAATAAAAGGAGAAACTAAACATAAGCTAGGATCAGAGACTACACAATGTGAATGGTTTGTTTTTAATGCCAAACCATCAAAGGATAGTACCTATCAACACTGAGATCTGAAAAAGGAATGGCAGAACTTAAATTAGTCTTACTAAGAGAAAGCAATCCTGGTAAATTTTGCAAGGGGTAAGATTCAACTGATGGCTGGTTGCTTTGCAGACTACAAATATTTGTAAAAGATATATTAAAATAATCAGATGTTAAGGTTGTTTTTTATGTTTAATATATGTATATTTTTTGGCATGATTTAAGTTTAAAGAGAACTTGACTCTTTCATAGATAAAGTACAGTCTCCTAAGCAATGAGCTGTGCAATTATTTTGCTCCTGTTGATTAACCCTAAGTCATAACATAGGGCTTTTTATGTTTCCTTGACAATGCGCACCAAATGCATTAACAGGGATACCATCCATGCACAACATGGCACTGTAAATACTCTGATATTTTGCAGCTGTTGATGGAATCAGCTTTTCTGAGAGCTACTACATAGTTCAGGAAACCTTACTACCAGCCACATAAGAACCATTAAACCATTGGATCTGTACCCTCATTAGGGAATAACAGGAAGAGTAGCATAGCCACTATAAAAGAGGCACAAACAAAAACCTATGAGTAGAATCAAGAAGATTAAGCATTCTTCATCCAAGGCAAGAAACAATATAACACAGGTTTTTATCTATGCCAGTCAATAGATAAAGAAGGGGTATGAGGCTGGTAAGGAGAATTATTCTGCTTACCCCTAAAGTCTTTGCCTAGGAGGCCTCCTACTAGACAATACCTGGATGGAGAGTAGTTAATATCTGCCTAAGATGAGTATTTTTATTGAGACACCATCACTAGCCTTTACGCAGCCAAGAGCCCTATGGCTCTTGCATAAAGAATATATATTGTTTCTCCAAGCCTTTGCCTAAAAAAGCACATCTTCCAAGGCAATAGGATATAGCACAATTAGTACTGAGTTACATGATACCAGTAGCAGGGTGATTGTGATGATCCTGAACCTGACTTGATCTGGCCTGGAATATATATATATATATATATATATATATATATATATATATATATATATATATATATATATATATATATATATATATATATATATATATATGTATATATATATATATATATATATATATATATATATATATGTATATATATATATATGTATATATATGTATATATATATATATATATATATATATATATATATATGTATATATATATATATATGTGTGTGTGTGTGTGTGTGTGTGTGTGTGTGTGTGTGTGTGTGTGTGTGTGTGTGTGTGTATATATATACACACTCCTATTCGGCGCTTATGGAGGCATGCTTCTTTTGTTCCCATTTTGTTGTTTTTTTTTTCCTTTTTCTATTCTATTTTTATCATAAATATAATTATTTTTTAATTTTTATCACAAAAAAACAATGCTTACGGAGACAAAAAATTAATGGGTACACTAAAATGTCCCTGATAATACTAATGTCCCTGTAAGTGTTCGTTTTTTTGTAAAATCTGTCCCCGTAAATAATACTATAGGTGTATACATACATATATTTATATATACATATATTTATATATATACATACATACATATATATACACATATATATATATACACATATATATATACACATATACATATATATATATATATATACACACATATATATACATATATGTATATATATATATATATATATATATATATATATATATATATATATATATATATATATATATATATATATATATACACACATGAAAGCTGTAATAAACATAA
The DNA here is from genome assembly GCF_038396675.1 of Hydra vulgaris. Lineage (NCBI taxonomy): Eukaryota > Metazoa > Cnidaria > Hydrozoa > Anthoathecata > Hydridae > Hydra > Hydra vulgaris. Next base: position 16,084,213 of record NC_088925.1, on the reverse strand, counting down.
TATATTTTATCAGATTATATATTATTTCAACAAAACTTAAAAATGAATATTTTGAATATTCAAACAAACATTTAAATAAGACAAACACTTTAAATAAGAAATTATTCACTAAATAAATAATTTAAATAAGAAATAAGTAAATAAGAAAATTAAAAAAAAAAATGCACGCTGTTGAACAAAGCAATTATAATGTTTAAGCATTAGAAAAAAACACCTCACTCAAGCGAGGCGTTTTTAAGGTCATGCGATGTTTGTTTACAAATAGTTGTTCATGTTATTTTTTAAATAGAAAACTAAAAATGAAAGTTGAATAAAAACTATTTCGATTTACAAAAAATTATTTTATAACTTTTAACTTTTGCTATATGCATATTAAAAGTTTGATAATATTGCATGTTTTACAAAATAAACATAATAAATAATTTATAATTAACTAACAAAAAAAAAACTTTTCCCTTAAAAAATTTTAAGACAAATGTTAAAGTTTTATAAAAATATGTGGTCAAATGACTTAAACTTAAAAATCAAGCAAATGCTATTTAAATTTTGTAACAAAGTCATGCAGTCTACCCATGATGGTTTTCAGCTTGTGTTTTTGAAGAATTTTCACCCCCCCCCCCCCCTAATTGGAATCCCGGTAGTTCATAAGCAAGATCTCGCCTTGGCAGATAATTTTACATATTTTACAGATTTAAAAGAGAGAGAGGTTTCTCTGTAGTTTTTCTATCCCGGTTAGGCAGATGATCTTCATCCATATGAACAGCCCCTTACTTATTTTACTTCAAAGTAATGCTATTGAAGAAAGTAATCATGTTTTCTTTAAATATCTTTGAAAATTTTAGTATTTTAGTGTTTTTTAGTATTTAATTGTTTTTTTATTATAAATATGTGTTTTTTATAATAAATAAAAAAAACTATCAATCACATGATTATTTTAAAAAAGTTGTTAATTAGTTATGTAAATAAAATGTTAAATAATATAATTTTAATTTTTAAAATATAAAATAAAATGTCTTGAATATATTTTTTTAAATAGGTATCTGAAAAAGCAATCATACATTGATCCAAATAGGTTTGCAATATGGGGATGGGTTAGTTAATTGTTTTTTTAATTTATTTTTCATACAAATTTTTGTTTTTGACTTTGATGTTTTTGATTTTGATTTGTTTTTGACTTTGATATTGCTTATTTTTAGTCATATGGAGGTTTTTATGCAGCAACTGTATTGGCAGATTCACATGGTGTAATTAATACTGCAGTCTCTGTCGCTCCTGTTACTGATTGGAGATATTATGGTATGATTACATTTTTATTTTAAGTTCATGTTTGATTTACTGGTTTGCAGAACCATCCAATAAATCTTAAAAATTTATTTTTCATTGTTGTAGTTTTTTTTGTTTATTATTTTTTAATAATTTCAAATTTTTTTTAAATAATGAACCTAATTGTTAGGTTAAAATTATAAATTCTTTTTTATTTTTAGTTATTTTTCAAAAAATTTATCAATTATTTCTTACTAACAAGGAAGCAACTAAAAATAGGATTATTAGTAAATATAAATTAATTATATGATATATAATTAAGATTCTTTTAGATTTAACATGTCATCTTAATCAACAATATAGTGTCTGAAATACATTATACAATATAAACTTAATCAATTAAGTTATGCTTGCTTACAGTGTTATATTGGCGTTAAGTTAACAATATAAAATAACTTCATAACATCAGTTGCAAAGTTCCTTTTTAAAATGAGTTATAATTTGTTATAATGTTTACCAAATAACTTCATCTATATAGTTATTTTGAAGAGTAGAAATTTTCGTATGAGTGTCATAGCATAGTCTAGCTTTAAGATCTAAATTTTTAATTAATTTAATTAAATAACCAATTTTTTAATTTGATATAATGAGGAAGGCTTACTTAAATAAATTAAACTGTTGAAAAACTTAATAAGAAACTTATTTTTTTCATTATGGTTGTCAGTCTCAATTTGATCAACGCATAAATAAATTTTTATATCTGCCTGTAGATGTTTAAGCAGTTCTTTATTGATTGATAATGAATCCACATTAGCTTGTGTTATTGGTTGATAATGAATCCACATTAGTGTGTGTTGTTGATTGATAATAAATCCATATTAGTGTGTGTTATTGATTGATAATGAATGCACACTAGTGTTTATTAAAATAATACATTGATCATAATTGTTTTGTTCAGCATCTCTGAATATCTTTTCAACAGTTGTTTTCCTTAACAATATACTGATTCTATGGTTTTTAGAAGATCATTCTTTGTGACAATCTTTATAAAGCAAACAAGAATGACATATATTATAAGTAGGTAAATATGACAGTTATTTCTCAGCCACTTTACATAAGAGTTTATAGGTTTTTTTTATATTGCCATTATCTGTAAAAATAATAAGAGCTTGTAGGGTTTTTTATATTGGTATCTGTAAATTGTGAAGCAGATTTTGTTTTGAATTGTTTTTAATTTTTAAAAAACTTGTTTTCAATATCTTTTTTTGTTCTTAATATCTTTCTTTTTTTATATTTTGTTGGTTAGTTTGCTTCTGCATTTTTTATCTTTGAGCAAACAAGTTTTATTTCTGACTGGAGTGTTAATCAAGATTTTTGTTATTAGTTGCCTACAATGAAATGTTATTTTTTCTAGCAGATGTTTTTAAGTAATGTTTTTAAAAATTTCAGGAAAGATAATAGAAGCAACGCTTGTTGCTTTGTTCGAAATAGTTGTTTTAACACTTGTTTATAGTAAATTGCTCACCATCTTTAAATATTTCGTTTTTGAATGGCTTTACTCTAGCTACTTGAAATCTAATCTTTATACTAGATAGTGAGAAAGCTTTTGTCTATGATTCTAGAATATTTCAAACAATACCATAGGTTTGGGGTTTGTGGCTATCCATTATTTTTATAAGAAGAGTATTTCATAAAATATTTTATTTATTTTATAAAAATCTTGGAGCTCATCCGAGCAGAAGGATTCGCAAATTCTTTTTATCTATTAGGACTTTCCTTTATTATGTATTGCAAAATTTTACCCGAAGAAAAACAGATAGTGAATGAGTAGAACTTTCAATTGCATTCAAAGTTTAACATGCAGTTACCAATGTTACCTCATTCTATAGGTTCTTCCCAATTGTTTACAATCTCTATCTGCTAAAACTTTTACAAGCTTTTGTACAATTGTTTAGTCAACATTATATAAACAGTGATGAAGAAATTTATCTTGACTTAAAACTTATTGTTTTAGGTTTTGAAAACATTTTCTTACAGAGTATTGGTTAAAAGCAGTTAATTGGGCTAATTGTTTCATGTTATAAATCCTAAAAAATCCAGTCAAATTTTGAAAATGAATATCTCTTGATCAGAGTTATCAATTTTAAAAGCATATTAACAAAAAGTTTGTATTTTACAAAATAAAATCAAAATTATTTGTTTATTAGTCCATTTGGCCAAACACAGTTATCTCTTGTAAAGGTATTTGCCCTAAGCCAAAATTGTATGCAATTTTGATCAAGTTTTTTCATATGATACTCTTCTTGACTTTTTAGTTAGTGGAGATTTTTACCTTGCCAATTGTCTGCTTACACCAATCTTTTAATTTCAAATCAATAATCCTCTATTGAACATAATTCAGGCTCATCAGCAGGGTTAATGTCTCGGCACATATTCAATATTTTAGCCTTTAAGGTAATCTTGTACTTTGTTTGAATAGTGTGCGGAGGCTAGATCAGGTCAGAACACAATTTTGTCATTTTTATGAACCTCATTGATGAACTTTTTTAATTTAACCAGACATTTGTAAATGTACGCATCCTGTCAACTGCTTGGCCAGTAGGAGCGATGTAATGTTTTGAGACCCTTTTCTCTGACAAGGCTATTCAAACTAATAATTTTGGCTCATATTTGCTTTTTCTTTTGAGCTTGACCTTATTAGGAGTTGCTTCGGGATCAGAATATATAGTAGCTTTGTGATGCACAAAGGAAAGTACGATTCGTTGTCAGTTATCACAATTTTTTTCCAGAAAAGTGCAACCAATTTTCAGCACTTAGAATGCACAACAGTCTTCTGAGCCAATGTTCTTTTTGGTGCTTAAGTTTTTTTATTATATCAAATGCTTGTCTTTTCATTGATAATTTTAAATACATACTGCTGGAAAACATTGAATTTTTTGGCTAAGCTCTGCTGTAAAACACAGACCTTATCTATCAATTTTTGTAGGCGATTTATCTGTTAATTTTGCAAAATTTTCCTAGCAAAAATGAATAAAAATAAACAATTTGTTCTCTTTTGGATGCAAATCCAAAAAAACATACACCCATTCATGGAGTGCCTCTTGATTATTCGATCTTTTAGACATGTTTAATTAAATTCTGAAGAAAAATAAGACTATGGTATATTATAGAAGAGTAAATTTGCAACAAAGTCGGTAAAATTATAAAACATTGTTAGACATAAATTGAAGCTACAAAGTTTGGATTTTTAGTTGTAACATTTTTTTAATTGTTATTATATAATTTGCAAACTAACATTAATATTGAAAACTATTATTTGTTTAAATATAAAATTAAATTTTCATATGTACACGTTGTATTTAAACATTTTAAGTCTTATATAGGGAAAGCAAATTTAAGAGGAGAGTATATTCCACATTTTTTCCGGATATTTTATCCAAACAATTTTTCAAATTTTTAAAATATGACCTGGATGATCTATGTTTAATCAATCATCCCTGTAATGATTAACATGCCTTCATAGCTATAGCTAAAATATTAATGCCAATAGCTTTTATGCGATCAAGTAATAAGTATATATATATATATATATATATATATATATATATATATATATATATATATATATATATATATATATATATATATATATATATATATATATATATATATGTGTGTGTGTGTATATATGTACATATATATATATATATATATATATATATATATATATATATATATATATATATATATATATATATATATATATATATGTATATATATGTATCTATGTATGTGTGTATATATATACACACACTTATAGAAAATATATTTATGCATAATATTATAATGTATATATAATATGATACACTCAATGCATATAAAATCATAATAAAATAGTTGTAAATTGTACAGGAATCTAATAATAAATTTATTAGTATTACTTTACTATTTAAAAAAAAATTGTGCTGGTGGTTAGAAACTGTATTTTCATTTCTTTTTTTTAATTATACTGGTGACCTTATGAAAAAATATTACAAATAAATAATTAAGGACAGTATAATGGTTTATTAAATTGCAACTTATCTTTATAAAAATGAGAGTATGAAAACTAAAAGATTATTGTTCCCCAGTTATTAATGGAACCCTATTTTTCGCTTAAACGATATTTATAAACCCTATTAATGCATTTAAACGATAAAAAATGTAATTGGAATTTTTATTTAAATTAAACTACTCTTAACTACTGTCTTTTTTTGCTACTATAATAATTTACTACTATAATAATTTGCAACTATAATTGTTGGTATAATAAAGCTGGTTGAGAAAAAAATATTTAAAAATACATTCATCATATAACAATAATTTAGCATCCCTGTTAGCAATTTTATTTAACATTTGAAAATGTCACTAAAACACAATACTTTTCAAACATTTGAAAATGGTACAAGAAAACATTCTTTTTTAACATTTGAAAATGTCATAAGAAAACTATTTTTTTTTTAACATTTGAAAATGTCACAAGAGAACAATTTTTGTCAATCAAAATCATTTCTTGCTTTGTCATTATGTCATGTCATGAAATGAGTTTTAACGAATGTCATGCTGTTTTTAACTCTGAACTCAATTAAGCCTGTCATGGCTTATTTGAGTTCAGAGTTAAAAAACTCAAATAAGCCTTTCATTGGCTTTTTTTTTTAACATCTTAACTTCCAACAAGGTTGCAAGCAACCACTATTAGAGTTGGAAGTTACTGGAAACAAATATATGAAGTTTATAAAGCAAGATAATAATTAACAGATGACTTGAAAGATTGCAAATTATATGAATCAGGAAAACAAGCTGAAGGAAGCGAATTCATAAAGAACTGATATTTAAGGAAAAAAAATAATGAAAAAGAATTTTTGGAGCACTTAGGAACTGTCACAGTAAAAAGATGAGACTTAATTGAATGACAAGTAACATGAGAATGAATTTTAGTAGATGATACATAAGATGCTAGCTCTTTAGAGCATTGCCCATCAGTATTTATAGAAATAAGTAAGAGAAGCAACATTACAACAATGTGATAATGGTTGAAGGTTGGCTGCAAGAGCAGGTCCAACTATGTTTACAATGCGTTTTTGCACCCTTAAAGAGAAAGGGCATAATTTGAAGATCTACTCCAGATATGGCAACAGTATTCCATATTTATAGAGATAAAGAATCTAATCAGGAGTAAACAAGTGGTGAGTACGATAAAGAGATGCAACCTTAGCAAATTTTGCAATGGATTTGATATATGGTTTCCAAAAAGATTGGAAGTAAGAGTTAATCCAAGAAGACAAATAGTAGATAACTCATCAAGTACATTACCGTTCATAAATATAACAAGATTTAGATTATTGCAATAATGATTAGCTAAAAAATTAAGTATATTAACTTGACTTATTTGGAGTCTTAATAAAATTGTTTAAATATGTAGTATTAGGTACTATGTATTTGAATACATAGTACCTAGTACTATGTATTTGTACATCCGAATACTTAGTACCCTTGTACTAAGTATTCGGGCAATTCAGATAAATTTTCAGGAAAGGTGGCTGTTTTTTTTAAATTTAAATATGGTAAAATCTCCTTGTGTATAAATTGTTTTCTCATTTCTTGTTATACATGTTTTTTGTTAACAATATTGATGATATTTTTACTACCTTTTTACATTGTTTGCTAAATTTTTTCTCTAGAATGGACTTGAAAGTTTATTAAATCTTTTTTTTTAATGTATCAACAAGATATTAGTCATTAACCATGGTCACATGCTTTTTTGTTGTTGTTGTTTTGTTTGTTTGTTTTACAATTTTATTTCAAAAAAAATAAAAATTTTCGTTTCTAAATAAAAAATTTTATTAATGATTTTATTTTTTATTTTTTTAATTCATTCATTTATTTAGATACTGTTTACAGTGAAAGATATATGGGACTACCTACTGTAGCTGATGATTTAAAAGGATATGAGGTAGTTTATGATGTTATTCCCTATGGTATTATATTTTTGTATCTTGAATTTAAAAACATCTCAAGCATTTATTTTAAAAAAGGAAAAAATATTTGACTTGTTATAAGCAGATTTCTAAATATTAGGAAACTGCATTGATGTCAAAAGCCTCTCGATTTAAAGACAAAAATTTTCTACTTATACATGGAACTGCAGATGGTAAGTAAATAAATATGAATAGATTTTTATTTTATAATCTTTATAGTATATCTAGTTAGAACAGCTGAACTCAGCAATTGTATTTGCAGTAATATGTTTGTGTGTTAAGTTCCAAAAACAACCTTTAGGTTTTCTAGGTATTATTATTACAAACACAATGGCTAATACATTTCAAATACATTAAAAAGAAGCCATCAATGTTTAACTTAAATATAAGCATAAACTCTAATATTATCATGGGAGTATTCAAAGGATTATTATATCATGCAAAAGGAATATTCTCTCAAAAACACATCCAATCAGAAATTAATTTTCTGATATACATATTTGTCAAAAAATGACTATGACTGTACAGTCCTAGTGATATTGTCAGAGACTATATAAAAGACGACTCAAAAAATACCATATCTTAACTATTGGATAAACAAACATTTATATAACTTCTGTGGATACCCATTGTTGGTCCCAAAATTATTATTTTAATTAGAAGTAGATTAACATCGGCGTCTAGTTTAAACTATTTTGCAACAAATAATTTTAACTTCTTCCTAACTCAAACCCAGGTATCGACCAGCTAAAATGCTCATACAGTTGCATTTGTATTGGTGAGACTAAAATGATTGTTATATCCAGATGTGTTGAGCTTCAGAAAAGTAGTAAAAAGGAAAACGGGCTAGTTTTTTTGTTACTGAACATGTCATGGTACCAGAATATAGAACTAGGAAAATTAGGGAGTCACTTAAAATAAGTAGAGTCAGAGTTTTCTAAGAGTTATGAAGTCGCAAGAATATTTTTAATTAAGATACCAGTGATAACATGACAATAAAAACATTTTTTGAGGGTCAATTTTTTACTAAATTTAACTGGCGTTGGCATTTGAAAAGTTTTTTACTTTTCAACGGTGCATTTGGAGCATAAAATAAGGTATAGCTGTATGCGAAGTGTGAAATCTATTTTAAATGCATACAATTACCACATAAACTACAACAAAATTTTCCACTAAAAATAATTGCAATAACAAGCATTCGTATAAAAAGCCTCTATTAAACCTTTGCTTTATAAAATCTCAAACAAAAAAAGGGGTATATCAACAAAATTTAAGCTCCAATGATCTTACTCATCTAATTTGGTGTAAATAATGACATCTTTTAAAGTTAGGCGTGCTAATCGTATAAAGTTTTTTTAACATTTTCATGTATAAAAAGGTTTGGAAATTAAAAAATAAAACTTGAAACTGTAACAAAATCATAAGTTATGCATAAGTAAAAAAAAAAATTTTTGGCTTTTTAAAAATTCAAATTTGATATCTAAAGAATGTGAAATAATATTTGTGCGCATTCTAAAAAAACTATTGTGTGTGTATGCACGTTTACATATAAATTTTAAATCAAGTTAGTTTAGTTGTTAATTTTATTCAAAAAATTTTTTATTTCCTTTAGACAATGTACATTTTCAAAATTCTGCACAACTTGCAGCTGCCCTTGTTAAAGAGAAAGTTAAGTTTACCACACAAGTAAGTTCTTATTTTTTCTAAATTTTTAAGTTTTTATTATTTTGTATTTTAAACCCAGCTAAATGATAAACATATTTTTAAACCTTTTAAATGATAAAAAGTATAAATAAAATAAACATAAATGTCAAATATCTAAACTCATAGAAATAGTAACAATATTAATAAACCTAGTTACAAAATGGTGGTAACAAGATTTGGTTACAATAAACCTGGTGACAAGATTTATGGTGTTAAAACAGTATTTTTTGAGGGTAAATGGATGTTCAATAAAAATCCGTGAAAATTATTAATTGCTATTACTTCCTAATGTCTAAAGCTACAAATTAAACAGAAATATATATATAGAGAGAGCAACTTATTCCTTTATTTGTTTGAATTTAAGTTTCTGTTAATATATTCTGATTTTCCCAATTTAAGGGTGAGTTGATTTAGCAAGATCTTTCGCAAGACTCTTGTTAACTTTCTTGAGGCAGCTATTTATCCTAATACAAATTTATATCAGATTTTTAGCCTGCCAATTCGTTGCTCACACCATTCCTTTAATACTCCAAAAATTCTTAATTAGGCGACATTCTAAGATGTTTACCAGACTTATCACTTTGGCCACATGATTAATGGAATTCTGTTCAAAGAATGTCATTGTTTAACTGTAATGCTATGAAGCTATGAAGTTAATCAAAGGGACAAGATGCAATTTTAACACCTTTTTATCAGAAATAAACAAGACAATTTTTACTTAATTTTGCAGTTTTATTTTGTTTTATCCAGACAGGAGTTTGTTCAATGTAAAAACCATCATTGCCATTGATTGAGCCAAAGTGAAATAAGACTTCCCCTCAATGATGCACAGCTTTTTTCAATGGATTTGCCCTTTCTCTTTAGGATACCTTAGGCAAAATCTTTCTTGACGGCTGTCATTTATCATGGTTATCTTTTTCATTTTATGGGAACTAATCCTTGTCTTCTTTTTTTTAACAGTTAGAGTTGTGATCAGGGATGTGAGTTGTGATCAGTGATGTGAGTTGTGCTACATTCAAATTTGCTAGCAGTCTGTCAGACTCAATTACAATCATCCAAAATAAATTTTTTTAATTATTTATTCATTTTTCTAGAGCACCACTTCCTTTAACTCTTTTATAATCAGAGCATTTTCAGCTTGCTAATGTTGAAGATTGTTTGTGTAGGTCTTGGCTTTTTATTTTAAAGTGATCTGATTATATTTTTTATTTTAAAGTGATCCAGGTTCAGTTTTTTTCATAAGATCAATGTGTTCAATAAAATTAGTAAATATTTTTTCTGTTTTTTTTTTTTTTCTTGTGAAATCATTTTCTTAAAAATGTGCAATTTTTGTACAAAACACATATTTTGTAACAAAATCAATAATATCTGAATTCAATAAAACTTGTTGTACTTTTTATTCTAAATTAAACTTGAAAAGTTATTTATTAAGTAACAATTTACCTATAATACAATATAATATTGTATTACAATACAGTATTACATACAATATAATATAATATTGTATTAAAATACAATATAATATTGTATTAATACAGTATTACAATACAATATAATATTGGATTACAATAATGATTATATTAACAAAACTGTTTTAAATCGCAAACATATTTCATTTATTTCATATATATTTCAAATATATATTTCATACATATATTTTAATTATAAATTTTAGTTTAAATTTATCAGGACATAATAGCTAGGATTAATCAAATCAATAAGTAGAATGAGTATTAATCTAAATATAAACAGGTTTCTTAGACATTAAAAAAAAAAGTTAAGATTATAAAGTTTTTTTATGTCACATTGTTGTTAAAACAGGAATAGAATATTTACTCATCACTAATATATATTATATACTCAAATACGAGCTGCAAAAATTAGTCTGATAATCAGACAGCAACAGAGATGAAGTTCTGTAAAGGACTTTGGTTTTAAAATTAACATAATTAACATAATTATTATTTTTAATCTTTGGTGTCTCTCAGGAGCTCAAAAAACGTTAAAAGACTTATTTAATAAACTTTAAAAAATTTAAGGCCATTAAGCCTTTAAACCCATTTTTTTTTGCCCAGTGTTCTGAAGTCTTTGAGTCCCAGGCTGCCATTATACACAAGGTCTCCAGGTTTAAAATTAATATGTTTCACTACTCTAAATACCCTAATTTTTTTCTACTTCCATAACGATATTTCACTCTTAAAGAACATAGAGGTTCTAATTTATTGCACTGATCATTTTTCTCATTCCAAACAGTTGAACAACGATTTTCACTTATAAATTTATTGCTCAAATTTTGTGCATAAATTAAAAATGTGCTTATCTTTTTTTTTTTTAAATCATGTATAAAAATAAATACGCAATAAAAATAATAATAAAATTAAAAGGTGTTGATTAAACTTTTTACTTACCAAAACTTTTAACATATAATTACCATTTTCACATATTTAACTAAAATTTTAAACATTTGACCAAAATTTTAAACATTTGACTAAAATTCTAAACTTTTAACTAAAAATTTACAACATTAAACTAAAATTTTATTCATTTAAACACAATTTTAAACATTGAATTAAAATTAAATATATAACTAAAATTTTAAACATTGTACTAAAATTTAAACAATCAACTAAAATTTTAAACATTCCACTAAAATTTTAAACATTCAACTAAAATTTTAAACATTGAAAAAAAAACAAATTGATCTTTTTATATTATGTTTAATCGCACGCTTTAGTTTTTTACTGAGAAAGATCACAACATTGATAGTGGTGACTATGTATATACGCTGATTTTGGACTATTTACTGAGCAAATTAAAATCTTAACGCAAGGTAGGTAACTTATTCTAATACCCTTTCCCTTACTACTTTGAACTTGGTCATCATTTCCATCAAATAATTATTATTCAAGTCTATATTTTTATTAACAATACTTTTTTAGTAAATTACAATAAAGCATATTTCTCATAAGCAATGATTTTTATTTTAACTTTCAGTTTTGTTTGTAATTGTTTTTCTCTTTTTCTTTTTTTAGTTTATTACATAAATATATTTATATTTTAAACAAAAGACAAATAATAATACATACATTTTAGACATAAAAGTACGTCATTAATAGGTACTTGAAATAAGAGGTTTTCTGTTTCCGCGTTGCATAATTTTTTTACAAAATGTATAAAAATGATTTGCATGTTTTTTATCAAATGCGCATTAAAAATTACATTCATGACCCAAGTAATTTGTTTTCAAAACACCTTAAACTACTCTAAATACGTATCTAATACACATTATATATGTATTTGTGCTATCTAGGTAAGTTCGGTTTTTCTCATAATGGCTAATGGCTACTAGAGGATGCTGAAGTTACCCTGATGTTCTGCTATGTATGTAGACATATTGGTAAAAAGCAGGTGTTAAATAAGATTGTAAAAGGTACCATGTAGTGGATAGCATTCACAAAATATTTTGGATTACCCATAGGTGATCAGGACAAAACTTGGGCCTTCATGTGATTGTAAAAACCTGCTAAACTACTCCAGCAGAATGGTTATGAGGTAGAAGAAAGGCAATGCTTTTTGTTGTTCCCAGAGTATAGAGAAAGTTAAAGAACCATCATTCTGACTGTTACTTTTATATGATTGATATTACGAAGTACAGATAAGCTAAAGGAAGATAACCTCTTTAATATCCAGACTCCCAATCAACTGCAGCACCTATTCCACATATTGGCAGCCTACCAGTACCACAACAAACAAAAAATGTAATATACTTTTATCATACCCTCAAAAAGTCTTCATTTAATTAAACATAAAGTATTTACTACATATTTATTTTGTAATGAAGTTTTGCTATTGTTTATTTATTTATTTAAATGCAGTGAGCATATGCTCACTGAGTAGTAAAATACTTTTGCAGCAAGTTTAAAAACAACAGTTTAACATTTCAAGTCACAAAATAAAGTTTTTCTTTCAAGTTCAATACTGATTTTATTTGACATCAAACGATTAATTGTTCCAAATTGGGATGACGCACTTATTAATACTATTTCTTCTAATTGAGAGTCTACTGTTCTCAGAAAATCTTTGATTATGGATATGTTCACAAATACTTTCAGCTAATTCTGTTGGTAGATGAAAGTTCCTTAAGAAAGACACCATTTTAAACCTGGTATAAATTATTAATACATTTAAAAAAGATAATTAAGTCACTTCTTTCTCTTCCCATTGATAAGATTGTTAAATTCATGAAATGGCTTTGAGTTTCCTGAAAAAAGCCTCGTTGCTCTATTCAACCCTCTATGCTCTATGCTGTACCGTTTCTATAAGAATATCTTTTTTCAGAAATGGATTCCAAATAGCAGAAGTATATTCAAAATACTAGCAAAATGCTATCAAAATTTAAAAAAAAAGGCGTACTAGCAAAATATATATCAGTTGAACTATATCAGCATTTAAAAATGAAAATGTGTGTTGAATAAGAGCTAAAACTCTATTTGCTTTAGAAACGCAAATATGATATACTTAATACACATGATATAAAAATGATTTATTGGAATCATATTCCAGATCGTTTTTTAACATGACACCATAATGTTTATTTATGTTGAAGTCGTTATTCAGTTCATTCTTTTACGATGGAAGTTGCAGTTAATATTTTATCTCAAGAGTTATGCAAATAAAAGTAGCAAAGACATGGAAAAAGCTTTTGTAACAATAACCACTTTTCAGTCTTCAAATCAGAGTAAGCTAAAAGATTTAATCAGAAATTTAGATCTTACCAAGTCAGGATCCTCTTTCATCAAGGCTGGTGGTATAGAAATTATTAGGCAAGAATTGCAGAACACTTGGTACAGAAGAAAGAAAGCTACGATGATCATCACAAGAAAGTTCATTGCCCACCATGATTGGAACTTAAGCCAGGATTATTTAATGTTCCTAAGCAGCCTCCAGTATATTATTACAAAGTCTTATTCTTACACCCATTTTTTATCAGACTAGAATTTGTAAAAAAGTTTGTAAAAGCATTATATTTTAGAGAAGTTTTACAAAAAATTTGTCTCAAGTTTCCAAAGATCTAAGGTAATATATTTGTTTAGCCCAAAATAAAAGCAATATTGAAGTCAGAGAAATAAAAGCAATATTGAAGAGCTTGAAAAAGCAATGACAGAAATTGAAAAAGAAGCTTAGTGTGCATTTTGTGATATAGTTCTTGGATTCTTAGGAAATTACCCTATTCACAAACAATTGGTTGCAAAGCATATTGAAAAATTCAAGGAGCTGGCTTGTTGTACGTGCATGAATATTCATGTTCCATTCACATCTAGATTTGTTCTCCAAAAATACGGGTGGTGTCAGTAAAGGGTATGTTAAGGGACTTTATCTGGACATTGCAAAAATGGAAAGTGGATATCAAGTACAATAGGATACTGTTATGATGGGAGATATGGTCTCTAGTCAGAAAAGATGAAAGTATGCGCTCAAAAAATGGCGATCATAAAAGCTCTTGCAAAGCTCACTAAACCTACTTGTTCTTTGTGAGACTAATTTAAATTCAGCTGTCTCATCTTGTGATCTTAGTGTTGATGGCTATTTTCCTTTAATTTTTAAAGATTCCAATAATCGCATGCTTGGTCGGGGCATCTACATTCATAAGAATTTACCTATTAGTTGGGAAACTAGGTTTGAACCCACAGACTATTCTTTTATTTTTGCTCAGTTTCTTCACATTTACCCTTAGGTGCTACTGATCACAGTTTGACCTCTCTAAAACTATTATCTCATTCTTCTTCATCATCTAAATCCCCCTATCATTGTACCTCTTAACTACCTTAAAGCTGATTGGGACTCTTTCCATGATTTTCTTCGTGATGGCCCTTGAGTAGAAATCTTTCGTCTTGGATTTAGGCCGGAATGGAATCTTTTACTGCCTCTTGACCATTCCAGGTCAAGCCTCATTCTTCTTCATGGTTTTCCTCACATTGTGCTACTGCAATTGCCAATCAAAAACGTTACTTCCATATCTATCAGCAAAATAATTCTCCAGAAAATAGACACCTGTTTATTACTGCTAGAAACCATTGTTAAAAGGTTTTGTCTAATACCAAAGCCCGCTATTTTCAAGTCATGATATCTCGTAACTCATCACAAATATTAGGCTCTTGTGACTTCTGGAGAATCTTTAACAGTATCTATAATAAGGGCAAATCTGTTGCTCCACCTCTCTTATATGGTTCAGACTTTGTCACCTCACTTAAAGACAAAGCTGAATTTTTTGCTAAGAACTTTTCATCAATATCATCTCTTGATTCCACTAGTTGTGTTCTATCTTATAGCGTCAACAAAGAGGTTGATCCATTGTTTGGCATTCGTATCACTCCAGCTTCTGTATCTAAAGTGAATTCCTGCTTAGACTCTTCCACAGCTTGTGGCCTGGACAACATACCTGTTATAGTCTTGCAGAAGTGTTCACCGGAGCTGTTGTCTATACTTTCAAAACTAGTGCTTATTCCCATTAGTCTTCTTCCTATCATAAGCAAGGTTTGTGAATCTTTAATTAACAAACACTTAATCTCTCATCTTGAATCTAAAAACTTTCTGATCATCAATATGGATTTCGATATCCTCATTCTATGGTTGATTTGCTAACAATAAAAACCTATAGGTTTTATTGTGCATTAGATAAAGGTGGAGAGGTTAAGGCCATTCCTCTTGACATTTCCATATGCTTTCTTCTTATGGTGTATCTGGTAACATCTTTAAGATTATTGAATCCTTCCTTTCCAATTATAGTATAAAACTTGTTCTTGACAGCATTCTTCTTCATATCCTGTAACTTCAGGGGTTCCTTAAGGTTCAATCCTTGGCCCTATACTCTTTTTAATTTATATTATTGATCTTCCAGATTTTTTCACATCTAAGGTGGCATTGTTCCCTGATGATACAACCATTTATTCTTGTCTTGATAAGAAGCTCTCTGATTGCTTGGAGGGGTATTTGAGCTTGAAAAGGATATCACTTCTGCTTCAGCATCGGGCTGGGGAACTCTAATCTCAGTGCCTGGTGAACTTTAATTCAGATAAAACCTAATTATTTTCAGCCAATTGTTATCGCAATAATTTAAATCTTCTTATATTTATGAACGGTAATGTAATTGATGAGTCATCTTCTCTTCATCTCCTAGGATTAACTTTTATATCCGATCTTTCCTGGAAATGTATATCAAATCTGTTGCAAAATTAGCATCCTAAGTTTGCATCTTTTTATCGAGCTCGACACTTTCTTACTGCGGATTCTATTCTCTATCTTTATAAATCTCAAATCCGGCCTTGTATAAAAAGCTGTTACCATATATGGGGCGGATCTTCTAATAATGTCCTTTTAGACAAGTTGCAAAACGCATTGTAAACATAGTTGGACCTGCTCTTGCAGCCAACTTCCAACTATTATCACATTGTCGTAATGTTGCTTCTCTTTCTCTTTTCTACAAATACTATAATCGGCACTGCTCTAAAAAGCTAGCGTCTCTTGTGCCATCTACTAAAATTCATTCTCGTTTTACTCGTCATTCAATTAAGTCTCATTCTTTATTTGTGACTGTTCCTAAGTGCTCCAAAAACTCTTATTCCTCTAGTTTTTTTCTTGAACATCAGTTCTTTGGAATTTCCTTCCTTTATCTTGCTTTCCTGAATCTTATTATTTCAATCCTTTAATACAGTTAAAGTTGTCTGTCAATCGTTATCTTGCTCTACAATCTTCATTTTTTCTCTTCCAGTAACTTCCAACTCCATTTTATTAGCCTTGTTGGAAGCGAAGATGTTCAAAAAAAAAAAAAAAAAGGCACTTCTAATCTTGACGAAAGAATTTATAGTAAAAAATTATATTGTAATATTAAGTTTAAAAACACTTATTATAATGAATAGTTTTTTTTTTTGATTATATGAAAAAGTGTTATGTAATTATCCTTTCAATATTAGAATACATTAATACAACATACTGATTTAGATTAAGATAATATGCGCTTATATCTAGAAAATATAAAGCATAATAAAACACTATCGATATTACGTAAAAGCGATTTTTGAGTTATTTATAATCATTGAAAAATCTAAATGGGCAAGACCTTTGTTACATTGTATTAATATTTTTTTAATAATGTTTTATTACAGCTCTTTCGAATTTTTTATAAAAAATATTTTGTAAAAGATGTTTTGCTGTTAACATTTTAAAAAAATACATTCAAATTCATAAAATCTCAAATCGCAAAATTTTTTTTTTTTTTATAGTTTTATACAGATAAAGATCACAGCATTAATCCACGCTATCATTTATACGTTACTTTAGCCACATTTTTGGAAGACAAACTAAAGTTAAAGACAATTTGAATGCTTATTTTCTCTTTGAAATAAAGAGAGTTTCTTCATTAAAACAGGTTTGCTCTTTCAGTTCTGCTTTAAAAATCTTAAATATAAAATTAAAAACAAAACTAGTTTAAAAATTTGTGTTTAAAAAAATGTGGCTTTTAAAAATCACAAATTGTAAATAGTTATTTTGAACTGTAATAATTTTTAACGCAAAATTATTTTATTGACTAAAATTTTTATTATTTTACTCCTTTGTTGAATCTTGAGAATATTTTATGTAATTGAATCGTATATACGAACTATTTTTATTAACTTATCTTTGTTACGTTTGCATATTTATTTGTATATTTTTTTTAATTTTGTACTATTTTTATTTTAAATTTGTATATTTTCATAATTTCGAAATATCTTTAAATTGTTTTACAAAGTTTGAGTTTTCATTAAGAAAATTGTTTCAGAAAACAGAAATTGGTTTTGAAATATTTAATATAATATATTATTATATATTATATTAATTACTCTCTATTTTCATGGTAACTTTTCTTGTTATGTTTTCAAAGGCCTTAAAAAAGCAAATAGTTTAAATTATTGATTAAATTAACTCTAAATATTGCGCTGAGCAAAATTTAGAATTTTTTAATGTAAAATAAATGGATTTAGAACATGATGAAATAAAGAGGAAATTTATATACGTAAAGACTTTTTAGGAAACTTTAAGGAATTTTTTTAAACCTAAAAAATCTAAATCTTTGACTGACAAATTTTCCCAAATTTCTCTCCTATTTAAAGGTATCAAAGTACAAAGCTTTGAAAAAAGCAATGTTTTTTCGGTGCATTGATTCCAGCTTTTAAATCTCCCATAGTGCTGTGGTGCATAGTGAGTGGTGGTAAAGTTGACATTTTATTGCTTTGTGCATAAAATTGATGTTTTAATCACAAGGCCCTCATAGTGACAATGATAAAATATGTTATAAGAAAAACGTTTAAATTAGATTTTGACAATACTTTCCATATATGGATGCAATTTGTTTAGCACAAATTCAGGTTTATCTAAAAATTTTTGACTGTATTTTAGCTTCCACTCTTCGAATAAAGTCATTGAAATCGTCTATGTGACTCGGGTTTTTTTCTATCTAATAATGGAACAAATTACAACATTAAGGTGCGATCAATATCTAAATATTTCAGTTTAATCTTGTTGATCAAAAACACTAATTTTCATACAGTAAAAAAAAAACATCAATAAATATCTTTAAAAAGTTCTTGATGGTTTGGTAGCTAAATTGTTTAAAAATTTTATTTGGAAATATTTAAGCATATATTATTTTTATATATATATATATATATATATATATATATATATATATATATATATATATATATATATATATAATTTACATACATACATATACATTTCGACTGTTTTGAGTATAATAAAAACCGAAACATAAAAAAAATTTTTACAAAGACTTATTTGAACAATATCTATAATAAGTTTACGGGAACAATACCTATATTAAATTAACCTACAAGAATTTACCTATTTATTAACCTACAAGAATTTACCTAAATTAACCTACAATTCATTCATCTTCCTTAATTTATTACATTTTAACCAATTTTAATAAGTGCTATAAAAACGTATTGTTAAAACAGATGTTTCAGATCACTTTCCTTACTTTTTATTTTTGTATAAATGCAAATTATAAATTAAATCTCCTGAGTAAAACAACTTTGAAAAAGCTAAAATAATTTAAGATCATTTAAGGAACATTTAAGGGTTTTGAATCAAAGCTGGAGCAGTATTAACTTTAATGGCGATATAAACCTGATCTACGATTCTTTTTTTAAAACATTTAAAACCATCTATGACGTAAACTTCCCTATTCGTGAAATAATCCTTAACGTTCTTGGATAGATAACTAAAGGATTTAAAAAATCATCGAAAGTGAAACAAAAACTGTATATTGAATATCTAAAATCTAAATTAGTCAATCATAAAAACAACTACTTAACTTATAAAAATAAATTCGAAAATCTCCACTAAAATGCGAAAATAAGTTACTACTCCGACTTGTTTGCAAAGCACAAATATAATTCAAAGCGTATTTGGCCATTAATGAATTAAATTAATGCCAAATGCACTAAAAATTAAAAATAAATTATTTAATGACCCTAATAAAATTGCCTTTGAATTTAATAAATTTTTTTCTTCAATTAGAACAAGCTTATCGAATAAAATTTGATAAACATCACCTAAATCAACTTTAATTTTTCAAACCTAACATACAACAAATTTGAAGCAGTGTTAAAATAATTAAAACAAAATAACTCAAATGGGGCTGATTGCTATAATGGAAATGTTGTAACAGACTCCTTTGACGTTTTGAAACATATACAATTTAAAATTTGTAAAGCATCTATTGCTCAACGATCATTTCCAGACTCTCTAAAAGTAGCAAAAATAACTCCGATTTTTAAATCAAATGGCCATACCAACATTAAAAACTATCGTCTTGTTTCAGTTCTTCCAGTTTTCTCTAAAATATTATAAAGAATAATATATAACATGGTCTACAATTATTTTGTTGATACTAAGCTTTTATATATTAATCAATTTGGCTTCCAGACAAACGATTCTACTGAACACTCCGAATAACATGCAGTATTTCTGATTCTTTTAAAAATTCTTATTATACACTGGGAGTATTCATAAAGTTGCTTAAAGCTCTTGATACTGTCGATCACCACATTCTATTAAATAAAATTAGAACTCTATGGCATTAAAGATAAATCCCTAAGCCGGTTCAAAAATCTTAGTAATCGTAAGCAGTTCATTAATATCCAAGACTCTTCTTTGCCGTTATTAATGAACGTAACATGTGGTGTCCCACAGGGATCCATAGCTTGGCCCCTATTATTTTTAATAATAATTTTAATAAATTTTTAATCATAATTTAGATAAATTTTGATAATTTTAATAATATTATTTTTAATAATAACTTTAATAAATGACCTTTACAAAGCCTCTAACTTAACCACTAGAATTTTTGCTGATGATACAAACCTATTCAAATCTCATGAAAACATAAATACATTTTTTATTTATATGACACAAGAATTAAATTAAATTACAGATTGTCCCTCAATATTGATAAAGAAATGGACCCTTTTTTACCCAATATCCACACAAAAAATGCTTGCCAAATATGATGCCCAACCTCTTTATTGAAAATACAACGTTAAAAGGGAAAGTTACAAAACTTCTTGTAGCTCTTGTGGACGAAAATTCATTCTGGAAATAACAAATTGATAACATCTCGAGAAAAGTTGCTAAAATTATTGGAATTATATATAAAGTTCGACATTTGTAAAATAAATAACATTTAAAACAAATATATCATTCCATTAACCACTGTCATTTAAATTATGCACTGCCATTTAAATTATGCATTGCTAGTTATGTTATGCAAATATTGTATGAGGAAGCGCGCACAAAACTAAACTGAAATCAGCATTAGAAACACGTAGCTCGCTTAATTAATTTTGTAACTCATTTTTAAAATTCGAAACCACTTCTGAGAGAAATGAAGCCTTAAATGTATAAATGTTTATAATATTTTATGTTTCATGTTTATATGTAAAAATCATTCATCTCCTAATGTATTTATAAACCTTATAATGTACAATTCATAAACAAATTCAATCTTCGTAATAAAAAAAGTTTCCAAGAATCTTTTTTCATTATGAAAAAAGATTCTTGGAAACGGTCCTTATTTATAGAATAAAATAGTTTTGCCTAATTTTAATTTAAAGTAAATAACTGTGTTTTTATTTCTAATACTGTTACTTATACTTTCAAAAAAATCTAGGTCTTATCTGGAGTAAATTATACTTTTGCAATACATTCACTGATTAATTAACAGATTCTTTGAAATTAATATTGAAAATACTCCTTTTTTTGTTGTTGTTGTTGTTGCTTTTTTACTAGTAAAATTGTTATTATAACTATGTTATCTTACGTCATAGATGTACCTAATATATTTTCAATATGTATATCCAATAGACGTTATTAAATCTCTTGTTTTATAGTGGCTATAAAACCATTTTATTAGATCAATTTTTAGTTTACTTAAAGGTCGTTCACCTTTTGAAGCAGGTACTTGCATTGCGTTAAAAAATCGAATTAGAATGTATATAGATTGGAAAATAGGCTGTTGACCCTTTGAGTGTACTTTGTTTAAGAAATTCTAAATTGTTTCTAGAAGTGAAAAATGAAGGCTACTTCAAACTAGAAAATATCTTCCATTTAATTGTCTTCTATTTTATGCTTTAACTTTAAGTCTTGATCCGCCACTGTAATACACCATTCTACAAGATTTTCCATAAACAACTTTGTTGTACCAAAATCTTATTCAAAACAGAGTTCTTATTCAATTCAACATTGTTGTCGAGAAGAATATTTCACTTAAATAGCCGTCCATAAATTACGTCACGCAATTTTTGACTGTTTCCAACCCCTCTCCCCCTCCCCCTTCCCCCCCTCCTCCTCCGTCATAACTTCATAATTCTTTAGTAACTAGTTTTGTATGAGTCGTCACAAAACACAACACCCAACCGCCCAAGAGCCTGACGTAATTTATGAATGACCCCTAATGAATTTAAAATTAAATCAGAGCGGTGTTTATTACTCACAAATTTTGATTTATCTTGTTTTAAGTGTTTCTTTTAAAATAGATCAATAAAATAAAATCATTTAAAACACTACATCCCAGGGCTGACGGTACGGGTTTCGAAGTAGAGGGGCACAATCGTAAAATTTAAAAAAAGTTCTCTTTATCTAGAATTTTCTTTAAAAAAAAAAAAGTTCCGTCAAAAAAATGTGTGTGTGGGGTGGGATGTGGGCACGTTCTTCCACGGTGTCGTCGGCTCTGACATCAACTAAAAAAGTAACTTATTTGATTTATGTTAATCTTAAATTTGATTAGCCTCTAAGTTCAAAAATTAAATTAAATAATTACTTACATTAATCATTATCATTAACCGCCTTTTTTTACACTTTTTAGTTTTTTCCTTTTTTTTTTAAAAATTTTTTGTTTGTTTGTTTGCTTTGTTTTTGTTTTATCGAATTTATTTATTGTATTACCTATTAATTAAGACGATCTTATTTTAATGTTAATATTTTTGTAAACATCTACTTAGTTTATACTCTATGCTCTTGGAAAAAATGTTGTAAAAAACATATATTGTAACACGGTGCTGGGCGATAAGACAAAAATATTATCTTCTCCTTGCTCCGGCTATTAATTTTATTTGTAAATTTATTTAGATTGTAACATTTCTTCAACGGCAAAATATAATGTCCAAAAAAAATTGCAACGCATATTATCAAATAAATTTTCTTTTATACCTCATCAATAAAAACAATTTTTTTACTATTTTGTAAATATGATTTTTTTTCTGTCTTTTGTCTTCTGGCGCCCCTAATATCTTGACGCCCAGAGTATCTATGCCTTTTTTGCCTCTTCCTCTCGGCGGCACTCGAAGGCTTAACGCAGGGCCGGCGCGATAAGGTGTCTTGTGGGGAGAGGGGGTGCCATTACAATTTTGCCAACAACAACAACAAAAAATCTACAACCTGCCTAATATTAGACTGGCGATCTTTATATTTTTGATAGAAAATGTTTTTTTAAAAAGGATAGTAAATTAAACTTACACAGTGAATTTTTTTTTTTTCCATATTTATTTATTAAAGTCGTAAACCATAATATAAATACAAATAGCAGGGGCAAGAAGAAGACATAATTGATCTTATCACCAAGCCCCTTAGTCTATACCGTAAATATAAAACAACAAAAATTAAAAAACGTTACACTATATAATATATCGTTTTTCTAAAGACTTTATAAAATAAAAATCATCGATTCTAAAGTCCTACTCAACGCGGTTAATGCATGTACTGGAAAATACACGAATTTTGCGTTTTTATAATAAGGTTATGTTTCGCTGCATTTTTTTAACCCAAAAAACTTTTAGAAAAAAAAGTTTTTTTTCTCCTAGCGCTTTAGTTGGTCTAAAATCAAACAAAGTTAGATTTTTTTTTAATTACTCAATTAGATATAAAATTTTGCTTTATAGTTGATGGACCATATCTTGGTATAAAATAGTGCTGCTCTCAATGAAGATAAAACATTAAACTGAGAAAACAACAAACAAGTTTTCAAACAAGTATTAAGTTATATGTTTAATTTCTAACCAGTCATATGTCTGCAAATATATCAAAGGTCGAAAAAAATTAGTTATTTCAAGTTTAAAATCTGTTTTTTCCATTTTATATGAAAGTTTTTATTAGTATGAGTGTGAAGAACACACAAATTGACATACGACTAGTTAGACTTTTAAAGTTAAACCTCTTAAGGTTTATTTAAAAGTCTAAGCTCAAAATTCAAACACTACTGTGATATGAGCCATCCCTATTTTATAATGCCATAAAACAATTTAACTAAAATTCCGGTCTTTAAATTATCATAGAATAATATATATTTTTTATTTGAATATACATATTTTTTATTTTTATGTAGAAAATATATATACATATTTTCATACTCCATCGCAAAAGATATGTTAAGTTTTAAACAATATATATAGATATTGTTTAAACTTAACATATCTTTTAAAGCTTAACATATCATATTGTTTAAAAACAAATGTTGCAGACCGGAAAAAAAATATGTTTGTTATCACCAAGAACAAACAAGACAAAAAAGTTTGAGAACTTGCATTAACGGCGTTGAGTACTTTAACTTTTTGTTTTTGGTATTGGTTAAGAAAAATTTAAAAAAAAATAGAAAAAAAGAGTAATTAGTACAAAGAAACTATATTACTAAAAAGCATGCAAGCAAATACGCATGATCCTGAAGCTTTCCTTTTACATCAGTATACGCCTTGAAATATGTGAATAATTCTTATAAATCATAATTTTTTATATATATTTAAAATAAATTAAAAAAAATGAATTGAAGCAATAACAAGTGGCACAATCCTTTTCTAAGATCGTCAAGCCGATAATGACTAACCTCTAATTGTTGGGTAAGTTTAACAGTAGCAATCATTATAACTTCAGAAAAAGCTGAGCGCTATGAAGTTTATCAATAGTCGTTCATCAGTAGTTTTTGCTTCAATTTGTTCTTAAACTCATTAAGCGTAGCAATTGTTTTAAGTTCATTAGTTAATATGTTATTCCATTATTTTGGCCCTCTAGTAAAATTGAAAAGTCATTCGCCGCAATTTACTGCAGGATATCTTTAAAAAGTATACTTTTGATAGTTTAGATACGTGGCTAAATATCATGATTTACTTTTTACTTTTGGTTTTTCAAAATATATTTTGTTTTAACAGTAGAGTTCGTTTAGCTCTAGTTTTTATTCTCAAAAACATTTTCAAGGAGTCAAGTGTAAAAATGTTAAAAGAAGCCCAAACTGGGAAGCTCTTTGCGGACCTCATGTTCGACTTTCATTAGAGGTTTATAATAAACGGGAGAGTGTGTAGAAGCAATTTATTTTATAAAATTGTGAACAAAAAGTTTCGTTTTTTCAAAATATTTTTTTCAGATTTGAAAGTGTTGTAGTTGATTGAAGTTCGGTATTTTACTTAGGCAAACTATGTTTGTATCTTCAACCAGTTCAGTTTAGTACAGTATAAAAAACTGAGAGTAAAAGTGGAACCTGAGCTGATCAACTTGACGCCTTTTTTATTGAAAGAATTTCTAGAAAATTACAATGAAGATAAAATTCTATCAAAGCACCGTCGTTGTACAGCTCAAAAAATGACCAAGCTGGCTAGTAAGAACACCTAGATAGTGCCAATTTTGAGTTTGAGCCCTATTTGTCAAAAAACATAATTTTCTACACATTTCTGTTGTATATAAACATAGCAATCAAAATTTTTTATAATGCTTACATTTTTTACTTGCGTATTCATATTACAAGATGCGGACTAGTGCTACTTATAGTAAAGTACCGGAAGAGCGGTAACGGTTTCTGGTTACCAAAGATGCGGAAGGTAGCGCTTTCAAACATTTGGTAGTGATGTCAAGCGATGCAAGTATTAAATATTGCATTGAACTTACTTAGTGTTGAATGAATGAAAATGCCAAGAAGAAAGCATGATTTTCAGCCAAATGTTGAAGCAAGTCAACATTTTTCAAAGGCTTTCAAGAGTCACTTTCTTTAAACTGCACTCTATGAAATGAATTTTCGTCAATGTTTACCATTTTTGGCATTCTGTTGTTGTTGGTCAGATAAGACTAAAGTTTTTGAAAAAGTGGTTTACCACACCATGAAGCAAGTGAAGCTCCATGGGTGGAATGAAGTCTATAAGCTTCTTAGATGAAGGAGAGTAATTCTACGTTTCTTAGTTTAGAGTTCCTCGAGAGACTTTCAAAAAACCATTACTTTCATCCAATACTTTAATTTATATTTTTAACTTTAATTATATTATTTGATTCTGTGCCCCTCTTCTCATCATTTGGAAGTCGTCATCATTTCTCTTTTCTTTTTCTTTTTTTTATTGTATCAATTACTAAATATACAGATTTTCTTCTATCGGTTGCCGACATCTTTGTCAATTAGAGGGAAGTTATCAGTCATGGCGAAAGCTTATAATTATAATTTTAAAAAATTATAATTATAAGCATTCGGCATCAGTCTTTCTTATATAAGAGAGATTGATGGCGAAAAAGAAGTAAAAGAATTTTATCTGACTCTTGCAACCAACGATTCTTGCTTTTATCTCTTGGTCAAGTTTTCTTTTCATACATTAGTTTCAAAGTTGCAAGAGTGGTTCATATTTGTCAATGGTTCTCTTAATACATTCTGCCCTGAATACTTTTGTGGAGAGTTTCTTCTGCTTTTTAAATGATTTAGAGTCTCGTTCTCGTTAATTCTCGTTAAATCTCGATGTTCTCATTAATGTTTCCAAGCAAAATTTCTCGTTTAGGTGGAAACTTTGCAAGCACGCATATTTCTCCAACAACACTCAAGGTATCACGCACAATGTCACTTTTTGTAGTCAGCAACTTCACGGCTAACTAAGGGAATGCCATTGACAGTGTATGGCAACAGCTTTTGGCTGTTAAGCAAGAATTTGAGCCGATACTCCATATTTCTTTCCCATCATATTATATGCACCATCATAGATTTTACCGAAAATTAAAGTTAATTCTAATGAGAATATCTTTGATAAAGTACAATAGTATCGCTTTTAGTAGTTTTCAACTGGTAAAATTCTATGAAGTCTTCAAAAGGGTTCAATCTTTATCTACCGTTCAAATAAAAAAGGTACCTTCATCGACAATAACAGAAAAAAAAATTCTGTTCTCGCATGGTATCTTTATAATCTTAGAGTAGCTAGTATATCTTAAATCTCATTTAGCACTTCGTTATGTGTATACTTGTAACCAATTTCTCCATCAAGACATTCTACAGTTTTGTTGTTGTTTGTACCAAGCAGGCGCAATAGTTAAATAAAAATGTCATTCCTATCGTGACCTTGCAAAGCTATTCCTTAACGTCCAAAGTAACGTAAGAATCGAACGACTTTCAAATAATATTTTTGTTCTTTAGATCTCTTATTGGAAATCTGCTTATCCATTAACTCCACATATCTTGACATTGGACAACGTTAAGCTGATATAATGAGACTGTTTTGTGACATGCCGAATCTTGGTTAATCTGAAAACATTTTGGAGCTTTTTTGCATAAAAAGAAACCTTTGGTAATATAAGCATCTTCTTTATTTCTCTGATTTCAGGTTTCCCTTTTTCTCTTAAATAACACAATAGTAGCAGAAGACACTGTCAGTTCTAAATAAAATGCGATCATTTTATCGAAGAGTTAGGGTAAAATAGCAGTTTTTAAATAATTTGGATTCTTTAAACTTGACAAACAAATCAAAAGTTTATGTATCTTACCTTTCATCATAATGTAACCATAGAAAATCCTTGAACCAATTTCGCTGGCATGAGCGATCATGACTTCCCGTTTTTATTTTGAGAAAACCATAATGTTTGGGCGGATGAAAAAGTTCATTTTCGGTGTGGCAAGTTTCTTCTTGTTGAACTTCATTTATAAAAGAAGATTTTTCAGGTAGTTCACCAATAGTTGCTTCACTAGAAGCATTTTTATGAGTTCGCTTTTCAGGTAGTTCACTAATTGTTTCTTCACTAGACGTGTATGGTACATATGGTTTCCGCTTGAAATAATATGCAATTGTCTTATTCATGTTGTTCGGATTGTTGAATAGTAAGAAAGTATTTGACAAACTAATTTTATTTAGATCATAGGTATATAAGAGATCTTATGATATAATGTAATATATAAATATAATATATAATCTTTTACGTCCATGGTTAAATCAAGTGTTAAATAAGATATTTTTCATACAGTAAATTGGCTTCAAATAATTTATCTTTTTTAATTAAGACTTACTTGCACGGACTTTAAAACAAGCGTTTTTAAATCCGTGCAAATAAATTTTTTGTTTTGTGAATTATAAGCTTTATCGTCAGTCAATTCTTTTACATTTTATTCGACTCTTGCTCAGTCAAAGCAGTGACGGATCCAGGATTTTTTGGAGTTTGAGATAGCAAACTTCCAGACATGGAGAAAAATCCAAACATTTCAATCGTGAGGGGAACAAGTTTATAAAATACTATTTATACTTAACTAGTATTACATTCATCAATAAATTTTAAGTTGCATAGTATTATCTCTCAGCGTTAAAAAACATGACCATATAAATTTTGCAACGCCCTCAATTTGAGGGTTTACAAATTTTATATGGTAATAATTATTGAACGCTGAAAGATTATACTATGAAACTTAAAATATATATATATATTTTTTTTAAATATTTTAATAACCATCGATAAATAAAATTCTAGTTAAGAATAGTAAAAAATATATTTTATCAACTTGTTGCTCTCACGCTTGGGGCTGGAAGAACAAAAAATTTTCGTTCCCAGGCTCCAATCATTGCATTTTTTTGCTAAGCATCATTATTTGAAATAAGTATAAGCATAAAAATGTTTGGAGTTTGCTCTATGTCTGGAAGTTAACAACCTTAAAGATTAAAAAATGCTGGATTTGTTTTTGCTAATCGGCACACATGAATAAAACTAGATGATAATGGGCACACATGAATAAAACAAGGTGCAAAATCGTATATTTGAAAAAAAACAACAAAAATAAACAGAAACGCCTAAAAATTGAAATCAAAAATTGCTTCAGAAGCTAACTCTAATGTCTTAAAGTAATTTACAAAATAATTGCTGTTTATTGAATGACATTTAATAAATAATTTAAAAAAATAAAACATTGTTCGTTGGATGGTGTTTAATAAATAATTTCTAAGATAAAATGTGTATTGGAAAGGATTTTATAATTTTTTATAATAATTTAGCTCTTAGAATAATCAAATTTTTTTATAGTTTATTTTACATTATTATATAATACTTAAATTTTACAAATATGTTTTTTGAGTGCACTTGATGAACATTATCAAATACTTCATTATACACTTTTTCACAATCTAGTAAAAAAGTGTATAAGGAAATTTTATTTCTCTATACAACTTTAATACACATATATTATTTATCACTTCGTAGTATTTAAAATGCTATAAGACAATGAAGTCATACACCAACTAATGCCAATGTTATTTTTACCTATTCTTATTGTAGTAAAGTTATACTTTGAATGGATCATTTTATAAAGATATCAACATACTAGAGCTTATTTTGTCATTTTCCAGAACTTATTTATTTTCTCAAATTAGTTAGTTTTCTCGATGCATTTTTGACAAGAACAGCTTTCAAAATACGGCACGTTTGTTACAGTTTTACGTATTTCGTTTCCAGCTTCATCTTTACAATCTAAGACTACTTCAATCATTTTTCGATTTGGTTTGCAAATCCGACATCCGTATTGCTTTGGTTCTAATGAACTATATACAAAAAACGAGCTGCACATTCCTTGACATTCGTTATTTTTTATTTTTTTAGTAACACAACCGGGTTGTGAGACTTCCATTTCAACTTCTTTTAGTTCACATACCTCCTTTTCTTTAATGTTGTTTGGTAAAGAATAAAATCGATTGACACCAAATATCAACAGCGCAAACAATGTAAAAAATAGCTTAACCATCTAAAAAGCAAATCTAATTGAATATTGATTTATACACTTTATATATTCATAGTTTATTTTTATTTTACTTTTTATTAAACAACTGTGTCCATAATCATTTAACACTAAAAATACGTAAATCCGAATAAAAAGTATAAACTAACCGTGGTAACCAAATTTTAGACGAGACTTCCGAGTGTTTTAAAACTCACGTAGTAACTTCAAGTACTATTCAAAAAATAATGATTTCTCGTTAGCAGTCATTTGATTGTCAATAAAACTTTTGAAGTAGTATTAAAAAATGCATTCAATTTTTATTTACACTGTTTTAAGTATCCACTTAATAAAGACGTTGGTTTTTGTTACTTTGCTGAGCACAGCTAAATTTTTTTTTTAACTAATTTTTTAATTAAATTCTGTCTTCATACTACTTTATTAACAATACAATTTAGTTTTAGTTATAAATTGTTTTCTAAAACACAATTTTATAGAAGCACAGTCAATTTGAAACATTTTTATAGAGATAAAACAATTGTTTTACTCGATTATTATGCTTATTTATTTTTCAATGACAAACAATTTAAACAAGGTAACTGAAATGAGATCACAAAGATCTAGTAATCAGAACCTTATATAAGCCGTTTTTTTAAAATGCAGTAATAAATTTCTTAAATATATAAATATAAAAGATAAAGATATAAATATAAAAGATAAAAAAATAAAGATAAAAGAAAATAAACTTTACATAGGTTAATACAAAAAATAAGGTAAACTGACTTTATATAAACAGTAAAATATAATATTTCTTAGTCATAATAGAATAATTCTTAGTCATAATAGAAAGTTAACAATTTAAAAATGCTTCTATTAGTAGTATATAAGTACCATGTCCATGGAAAGTTGTCTATGGAAAGTTGTCCATGGAAAGTTGTCCACGGAAAGAATAAGACTTTTAAGTTTAGCTTTAAAAACAGCGAAAGATAATGGTAAATCATAATTTTGCAAAGTAATTTTTTTCAAAAATTTTCAAACATAATTGTTTTACTCATTTATTATACGCATTTATTTTAAGTCAAACATTTGTTTCGAGAACTTTGTTTTTTTTTATGTTTTCAAGGTTTATTTGGAGTTGTAATGTATTTCAGGTGACAAATTTGATTTTAACTATTAATAGTTATAATCAAACTGGACGCACCTACCGATAGGCCACAGTTAGAAGATCACAGTAAGTTATTAAATTGACCACATTTACTAAAGATCATAATTAGTAAGATCATGTACAAAGCTTACCAAAATGAATTAGTAACATTTCTAATAGTTGCAAAATGGTAAATACTACATTTTGCACTCATTGTTTCGGTATCATTTTAGGTATTAACATTTAGGCATCCGATTGAATTTTGTATTTCTAAAAATACGGTACATAATAAATTTTTAATAACTTAACATTTGTTGGCTGGGTTTACTTTTAAATAACTTTCAATTTAATGAAAAAAAATGAAATAGCTCAAACCGTTACGCAATAAAAGTTTATCTTTTTTCTTAGTTTATTTATTTAATATCAATACTTAATTGCCATTAATATGGCGTCAAAAATCTTCAACAAACAGTCGATGCACTTTCACTATTTTTTTAATCTCTAACTAAGCTTGTTGACAAAATATTATCATTTGTTCTGGTTAACTTCAAATGCAATGCCATTTCATGGACAACGACACGGGTTTTGAAGTGGAGAGGCACAATCGTCAATTTCTAAAAAAGTCCTCTATATCTAAAATTTTCTTTAAAAAAAAATAAGGTTCTATAGAAAAAAATTGGGAAGGGGGAAGGGTAGGTGCCCTCTGACCCCTCCCCTCCTCCTCAGATGGCGTCGGCCCTGAATTTTCAATTTGATTTTGTTGCTGCTGACAAAGTGCCAAGTAATATGTTCCATTTTGAAAACCTTACAAAGAGTTTTTTTCTGTTGCAAAGTAAACAATGTTTTTGTAGTATTTTTCATTCTGATTTTTGTTATTCAATCCTTTTTTCTCTATCGCATATCCAGACCTTTTCTCTATCGCATATATTTAGACCTTTTCTCTCTCGCATAGAGTTCCAAATATATTTTGGTTTAAGTCTTTAACATTTAGAATGAAAATCCCTTATACTTTTTTTTTTAATTGAGTCCAATAAAGGCGATTTTTATAGAAAGTTAAAAAAAAAAGCGGTGTTTGTTCGTAAGAAAAATTTTGAAACATTGAAAAAAGTTGTTTTAGTACTTTCTAGTATCTAGAGCTTTTTCTTTTTTTTGTCAACAAATTTTAGATAAAAGCGTTAATGTTTTTTAAAAATTCTATTAAAAAAAAAACACGCTATTTTTAATACCCAGGTTGACAAATAATTAAATAAAACTTTTTTGACAATATTAAGAATTCTACTTCAAATATTATAGACTTGAAATCTTTAGTACTTGACGTTAAAAATAAGACGGCATTTTTGAAACCAGATTGAGAAATACTATATAAAAAAGCATATTGTTTGCTCGTTAATATAAAAAATTTCTTTTTTCTTTTATTGACCTGTGATATTAATGTATCATTTGCTGTGTTATTTGTGTTATCAATGTATTAGTATATCACATAAGTAAAATAAACTTTAAACTCTTCTGTCTAATTCCGTTTAAATTAAAAAATATTTTCAAATACTCTGCTTAATCGAGTTTAAATCAAGAATAAACATCGTTTTAAATACTAGAAATAGCAATAAACTAAAAACCGACAAGACTTTATTTTTCAAAACCCTAATCTAATTAAAACTGTGCTTAAATTATGAATCTGCCAGCGCAAAAAACATATCTATTACGTATTCACCTAAGTATTCACGATAAGTAACACCGTTGCATTACAACTTTAATAATATGTACGCGATGAAAACGGCGCAGGCTAAAACGATTAAAGACTTATTTTGAAAATGATATTTAAGCAAACCTCAGGTTTTGCAATTTCACCGACAAACTATTATTTAATCCGACTGAATTCTTTTACAGGATATAAAGTTTGTCTAATAACTGACAAAATTATTCTAAAAGTTTTAGTAAAAGATGGATTTCCACTTAAAATTTCAGCGGAATAGAACCGAAAGGAAACTGTTTAATTATAAATTTTTAAAATTGTGCATCTATTGTGACATAACTCAATAACATTCTTTTTTAAAAATTTCTAATCAGTGGAAATCCGCCTTAAGTAGCTTAACCTACTTTATTTAGTTATGTAAGTTGTGGCTCTGGGTGTATAATAAACGGGGTACACACTTTGTATTTTTGTGAGACGAAATTTTTATATAAAAGTTGCTAGTTATATATGTTTTAGCTTTAGTTGAAAAAACAATTCTCTTTTGCTTCTGAAGCAAGCGCGCTACCCACTGCGCTACGGCAGCTTTTTCGGAAATATGAAACCGATGCATTCCATCTAGTGCAACTCATATATTTGTTAGGGCACTATATAGAAATCGAAATGAATAAAATGTAAATTGCGATTGTTTTCAAGTTTTACTTAGAAACCTGTACAAACTATAAATTTACAAAACAGCGATAGCGATTGCAATACCGATTTATTGGGGAAGACGGGGCAAAATGGCGAACATTTTGAAAACCCTGAGTTTTTAAAAAAAAAGTTTGATAAATTTGTCATTGGTCACGTGACCGGGGCAAAATGACTTATTATGCAACTTCTGTCTCTAACTTTATAAATTTTTTAAAACTACTAACTACTCTAACTAAAGTTACACAAAAAAAACTCGCATAACAAAAAAATGTTTCTATAAAAGTAACACCCGAAGCACACCGTCAATTAGCAATAACCAAAACCAAGGTTGTTTTTTTTTAAGGCTTTTAATTGCCCCTATTTTCCATATCAAAAAACCGTACAATACAAAATCATTTCCTGTTTTGTTCGCCGTTCATCTTGCCTCGTTCGCCGTCTTGCCCTTTTTTAAGCTCTTTAATTGCCCTTATTTCCCCTATTGAAAAGTCATTTAACATTCTTTTTAAACAAATAAAATAATAATTTAAAAATTAGTATAATAAATGGAGGAGTATTAATAAGCTCTGGGTACGGGGAGGAATAACAAAAAAATTAAGAAACGAAAAATAAAGAATTCGGCAGGTGAGAGCAAGTACCAAGGACATTTGGATGTCGTAAATTTTGAAGCGCATGATTCAATTAATTTGAATAGGTTTTAAAAAACAGCGTTTAATTTACTAAAATTAAGCTATAAAGATCAAATATTTTATTGTTACGGCTTAAATCATTCGTTAAAAACACCATCAGCTTAACTTATTTAAAATATTCAAGTTCATTTTTATATGTTCGAGTTACAAACTAGTACCCAGTACTAGTTTGTAGTTAGTGTCAAAAAAAACTAGTAACTAGTACTAGTTTTTTTTGACACTAATTTTAAGGACTTTGGAATTGCAATTCTTTTTTATTCGATTAGTTTTGTTTTTTCAATAATTATAAGTTTTTGCGATATTAAAATATCACAAAAAATGCTATGCTGTATGATGCAAAGATTGATGATATTGTTGCGATTCCTTTTTTTTTTTCTTCATTCAGTAATCAATAAACAGAACTAATACAGTAAATCTATATATAGTTTAATGAAGAGGTGCTACACCAGGCACCTCTATGCTAACGAAAAAAAATAAAAATAGATGCAACAAACAAAAAAACAATTGTTCCCCTAAAAGTAACTTTTTTATGCTGTCACTGAAAGCATTGATTGATATAACTCAATATAAATACTTCCAGTAACTTCCAACTCTAATAAGTGGTTGCATGCAGCCTTATAAGAAGCAAAGAAAAAAAAAATTTCGATATATTGCGATACAACTCGACGTAATATTAGCAACATTAGTATTAATGCTGCGAATATACCACCCTTAGTGATTTCATCTAAAATCATACTGAAAACCATGCTGTTTTCAGTTTGATTTTAGATAAAATCACTATGGGATAATCGTATAATTTTCCCACATATTTCCAAAATTTCCACATTCCCACATATTTAATTTTATTCCCACATATTTAGATAAAATTACTATTCCACATTTTTAGATGAAATCACTAAGCGTGGGATGATCCTAAAGGTGGGATAATCACGTCTTCAGTATGATTTTAGATGAAATCAATAAGGGCGGGATAAATGAATTTTTTAAAAGAAGCCTTATTAATTGAAACTACAATCATTGTTGTTTCAATTAATAAAGTTTATTTAATAAAATTTAGTTTTAAAACTTAAAGCTTAGCAAAACATAGTTAAGTATTTACATAAGGTTTATAACACGAAACATCCTGTAAAAATATTCGTCAATAAATATTTTGGAAACATGACGTACACTAAATTGATACATTACATGATTTTAAGTTGAAATTATTTCGTTTATTAAAGAAATTTTACATTTTAAAATTGCTTCTAAACTCACTTTTAAAACACTATAAAATATATGACTTGTTCATGTGCGTGTACGCGCGTGTGTGTTCGTCTGTGTAAAAATGAATACAAGTTTTTTAAAAATATTTTTTTATATATTAAAAAAATCCAATTAATTTTGCTTTTAAAACTTTTTTGAATATGTATCTTAATGTTGGTGTACGTGCGTCTCTGTAAAAGTAAATATGAGGGTTATTATTTAAAAGTAGAAAACAATTAATAAGGAAGTTAAAATCCATGAATTACTAATACTAATATAAAACCTTTCGATTTCGGTTTATATTTATGTTATACTTCACAATAACGAACCGTCAGCAATTAATTTAACAACATATTTTCATTATGTTTGTTTTGATATAGTTTACCGCGTATATTTAGATTTAAAAAATGACATTAAGGGAAAAAGATGACAAATATGACCTCATGATTAAATTGTTATAAGACCCATGACGTTAATTGCTTTTGAAGATTAAATTATGTAATAACACTTTATTAAAAAATTAACACTTGTACACGGAATCTTTAAAATTTAATACTTAAATTAGTATGTGTTATATTTACTATGCAAACTTAATAACATTTCAAGAAAACGTTATTTCTTGTTAAGTTTTGATAAACCGCTGATATCTGTTCATTTATTTTGAATAAATTGCTACTTCACAGATATCAGTTTACTAGCATCCGACACGTGTGTTGCGTCGAACCATAAAAGTCGTCAATTAGTTCAAAACACGCTCTCATTCAAATAAAAATATTTTATGTTGCTGGTTTATCAATTCCAGTATAGACAATGAACAAAAGGTATATTTTTGCGTCATAAAATATTTTTTATTTATTAAAGTGATTTTTTTACTACTTTAAATTTCAACTAACTCAGTTCAACTACAATGTGTTTTAAATAAATTTCAAGTGATACCTTGTCTAAATAATAAAATTTTAATATATTATATGAACTATAAGCTTAAAATAAATATAAAACGACCATTTTCTCTACTCCCAAAGTCATTATTTTTAAAATTGTTGAAATTCGCTATTTTTTTTTCTTTTCTATTTTTTTATTGCTATTAAAAATTGACGTGACAACATAACTAGTTTGAATTCCCGAATATTTAAAAAACGTCATTTAAATTTGGTGCTATTTAATATTTAAATTTGTTGCTATTTATTATTGACATATTTGCTATTACCTAAATTACCTAACACCTGCCTTTAGGTACGGATATTAATTGCCTTCAGATATTCAATACATTAAATCTAAACTTGATAACCTTATCTTTATTTATTCAATGTATTATTTTATAATACTTTCCTTTTTACCTTTTTAGAAAGTTAAGTCAAAGTAACCAATCTTTGCAAGAAATGACTGAAAGTATAAGTAAAAAGCGTTTCCAAGTGCCCATTGTTCCCTTAGAAACACATTCCGGAATAAACGCAGATATTGTGAATAAAGTAACAACAGTGGTTATTGTTGATAAAAATAAAAACAGATATTTTGCTTTATT
The DNA here is from genome assembly GCF_038396675.1 of Hydra vulgaris. Lineage (NCBI taxonomy): Eukaryota > Metazoa > Cnidaria > Hydrozoa > Anthoathecata > Hydridae > Hydra > Hydra vulgaris. The sequence continues at coordinate 16,047,719 of NC_088925.1, read as the reverse complement.
TCATGGTAACTTGAAAGGGGACTCTCAAAATCTAGCTATTGTGGAACTCTTGCAACAAACAGAGACACCTAGTATATTCCGTCAAAAAGAGGGAAGAAGAAAACTGATTGTAGTTTCAATGTTGGAAGTGTTAGGTTTTATAGACTTAAATATTATTAAAGAAAATAAGGTGAACCTCGATACTTAGTTACAAGAAACAGCTTATTCATTTTCTGCAGTTTTATTAACCATATTGCATTTTTTATTATAAAACGTAAAAGGCGTAAAAACACCAAAAATATAACATAATAATAATTTAAACTCAAAGAATGTTAAAATTAATATTTATGATGTAATTAAAGAATCGTGTTTTGTACTTGATATTTATGTATATATATATATATAATAATTTATAGATATATTGTTATAGAAAATTTTTTTTTTTTTCATATTTGAAAATAAAAAAAACATGTTTAAAAATATGCTTCAATAATACAAAATAGTTATGCAACAAGGTTCCTAATTTAGCAGAAAGACAAGTAATTTATTAACTGTGGCCAGTATTTCTGCGTAGCGTTGAAACCTTTTCTATCCCTTGAATAAACCGCTTTTAAGGCGAGTTTCCACTCATCCGTTTTTTCACGGGAACGGGAAAGGAAATGAAAAAATAATCACTTGGGCATGCGTGTTATAAGTTTCAATTTGACAGAAGTAAAACAACGCATGCTCATGTGATTATTTTTCCCCTTCCTATCCCGTTTCCATAGAAAAACGGATGAGTGGAAGCTCACCTTTAAATTAGTTCAGATGTTTATTAATAGATCTGGTACTGCTACTAAGTATCAGGTTATCCTGCTACTGGTAACATATAATCCAGTACAATCTGCTTCATGCCCCGCTGCCTTGTACAATACGCCTTTTTAGACAAAGGCTAGAAGATGCCAACTCCAACTTAAAACACCTCCTGCCTCGAGGCTATTGGTTGAGTAAAGGCTAGAGATGGTGTCTCGATAAAAATACTCATCTTAGGCAGATGTTAAATGCATCCGGCTACTGTCTTGTAGAAGGCCTCCTAGGCAAAGACATAAGGGGTAAACAGATTCTATCTGTTGACCAGCCTCGCACCCCTTCTTAATCTATTAGGCTGGCGCAGATGTATTTTTAAAACATTGTTTCCAGTTTAGGATGTTGAATGCTGGATCTTCTTGACTCAATGCATGGTTTTTGCTTGTGTCTCTGTTTTTATGACTAGGCAACTCATTCTATTATCTCCTAATGAGGGTACAGCTCTAAAACTCAGTTTTATGGTTTTGAGGCTGGCTGGTAGTCAGCTTTCCCGAACTCTATTATAGCTCTCAGAGAGGCTGATTCCATCAACAGCTGAAAAATATCAAAGTATTAACAGTGCCATGTTGCACATGGATGGTATCCCTCATAGTAATGAGTCAATTGTTTGGGCTATTAAGCAGTGTTCCGAGTGCTATCTATGCTTTGAGTCAAATTCTTCAACAAATTTGAAAATGAATAAAGTACCAAAAACTTTAAAACACAAAAAACCATCATCATCACCAAGTTCTCTAAACTTATCATTCACTAATATTCGTGGTCTTCGAGGTAACTTTTGTTCTGTTAAGTCTTATCTCTTGAAAAGTTTACCAGACCTACTTGCTCTTTGTGAGACTAATTTGAGATCAGCTATTTTATCTTGCGATCTTAGTGTTAATGGTTATCTTTTTTTAATTCGTAAAGACTCCAATTGTCACATGCTTGGCCTGGGCATTTACATTCGTAAGAGTTCACCCATTTGTCGTGAAACTAGGTTTAAATCCACAGACTATTCTTTCATGTGCTTTCGTTTAGCACCAATTCACTCTATCGCCTTTCTATTTGTTCTATATCGCTCTCCTTCATCTCAAGGCTGCACTCTTTTTGATGTTATTTCTGATCAAATTGACCAAGCCCTCTCTTTTTATTCATCAGCCTATATTGTTGTTGTTTTTGACTGCAATGCTTACCACTCTGAATGGCTTGGCTCTAGTGTCAGTGACTCTGCAGGCATTAAAGCACACAACGTTTGCCTTTCTTAATCCCTAACTCAAACAGTCAACTTTCCAACTCGCTTTTCAGACAACCCGAATCATTTTCCTTCTCTACTCAACTTATGTCTTGTTTCTGATCCTAGCCAGTGCTCAGTTTCTCCACATTCACCTTAAGGCGCGTCTGATCACAATTTGATCTCTCTAAAACTAATATCTCATTCTTCTTTTTCACCTGAATCCCCCTATCATCTAACCTCTTACAACTACCTTAAAGCTGACTGGGACTCTTTCCGTGATTTTGTTCGTGATGGCCCTTGCATATAAATATTTCGTCTTCCTGTTGACAAATGTGCTTCCTACATAACTTTGTGGATTTAGGCTGACATGTAATCTTTTGTTCCCTCTAGACAATTCCAGGTCAAGCCTCACTCTCCTCCATGGTTTTCCTCACACTTTGCTGCTGCAATTGCCAATCTAAACCGTTACTTCTATATCTATCAGCAGAACAACTCTCCAGAATACAGACGTCTGCTTATTACTGCTATAAACCATTATAAAAAGGTTTTGTCTAACGCCAAAGCCCGCAATTCTCAGGTCATGAAATATCTCATCTCAAAAATTAGGCTCTCGTGACCTCTGGAGAATCTTTAATAGTATTAATAATAAGAGCAAATCTTTAATTCCACCTCTCTTGTATGGTTCAGACTTTGTCACCTCACCTAAAGACAAAGCTGAATTGTTTGCTAAAAACTTATATCATTATTATCTCTTGATTCCACTAGTAGCGTTTTACTTGATATTGCCGACAAACAGGTTGATCCATTGCTTGGCATTCGTATCACTCCAGCTTCTGTATTTAAATTGATTTCCTGCCTACACTCTTCTACACCTTGTGGCCCAGGCAACATACCTGTTATTGTCTTGCAGAAGTGTTTTCTGGAGCTGTCGTGTAAACTCTCAAAACTATTCAACAAGTGCTTATCAGAGTCTTGTTTTCCAGCCTGCTGGAAAGCGGCATCTGTTATCCCTATCTTCAAAAATTCTGTTGAGCGATCTGATTCATCTAACTACAGTCCCATTAGTCTTCTTCCTATCATAAGCAAGTTTTTTGAATCTTTAATTAGCAAACACTTAATCTCACATCTTGAATCTAATAACTTACTTTCTGACCATCAATATGGATTTCGATCTTCTCGTTCTACAGCCGATTTGTTAACAGTAATAACCGATAGGTTTTATCGTGCATTAGATAAAGGTGGAGAGGTAAAGGCCATTGCTCTTGACATTTCAAAAACTTTTGATAAAGTTTGGCATGGTGGTCTTCTCCATAAGCTTTCTTCTTATGGTGTATCTGGCAACATCTTTAAGATTATTGAATCCTTCCCTTCCAATCGTAGTATAAAAGTTTTCCTCGATGGACAGCTCTCTTATTCTTATTTTATAACTTCAGGGGTTCCTCAAGGCTCTATACTCTTTTTAATTTACATTAACGATCTTCCAAATATTCTCACATTTAAGGTGGCATTGTTTGCAGATGATACTACCAACGCTCTCTAATTGCTTGGGGAGGGGGAATTTGAGCTTGAAAAGGATCTCACTTCTACAACAGCATGGGGCCCACAGTTGCTGGTGAACTTCAATACAAATAAAACACAATTTTTTTCAGCCAATCGTTATTGCAATAAGTTAGATCTTCCTATATTTATGAACGGTGATGTACTCGATGAGTCATCTACTCTTCATCTTCTAGGATTAACTCTTACTTCCGATCTTTCTTGGAAACCATATATCAAATCAGTTGCAAAATTTGCATCTGCTAAGGTTGCGTCTCTTTTTTGAGCTCGACACTTTCTTAATTCGGATTCTACTCTCTATCTCTATAAATCTAAAATCCGTGCTTATATGAAATACTGCTGCCATATCTAGGGTGGATCTTCTAATGATGCCCTTTTTCTTTTAGACAAGGTACAAAAACGCATTGTAAGCATAGTTGGACCTGCTCTTGCAGCGAGCCTCCAACCATTATCACATTGCGTAATGTTGCTTCACTTTCTCTTTTCTACAAATACTATAATGGCCACTGTTCTAAAGAGCAAGCGCCTCTTGTGCCATTTACTAAAATTCATTCTCGTGTTACTCGTCATTCAATTAAGTTTGATCCTTTTTCTGTGAATGTTCCTAAGTGCTCCAAAAACGCTTATTCGTCTAGTTTTGTTCCTCGAACATCAGTTCTTTGGAATTCGCTTCCCTATTCTTACTTTCCTGATTTATATAATTGCAATCCTTTAAGTTGTCCGTCAATCGTTATCTTGCTCTACAATCTTCGTCTTTTCTCTTCCAGTAACTTCTAACTTTATTTAGTGGGTGGTTGCAGCCTTGTTGAAATCGAAGATGTTTAAAAATTTAAAAATTTAAAAAAAATGCAGATTTATATTTTTCGTTAAGACGTAACACTTTTTTTAAACTTACCAAATCGGACACCAAGCTAAAAATATTCTTTTTTCAAGGTGTTTAATTTTTTTGTTTGATGTCTAATTTGGTAAGTTTAAAAAAAAAGTGCTTAAAAATGATTGTTGTAAAAAAAGTTGACAGCCCTTAAACCGTTATTGTTTTATATTCTTCGTAGAAACTAGACATAGATTAAATTATGGAGATACTTTAAAATTAAATTGCTTTTACCTGTAAGAAAATTTTTTTAATAGATATAAAATTTTCCATATGTTGTTATATAGTCAATATTTATAAACAGGATGAAAGCAGTGACAAATGCATTTCCTTAATGTTAAAAAATTTAGTTAACAAGTTATTGATATTTTTTTTTGATAAAACTAAAACAATTCGGTCATTAAGAAATAGAAGTTTTTTCAAATCTTTACCGAATAAATCAAGTAAACTAAAAATTTTTTTTTCATAAAATATGTGTCTTCAGCATCATGAAAAGATGACCTGTTAGCATTAAAAAATCAAGAGTATCTGCAATAAAACCACTTAGTGTACTTAACAAAGCATGCAATTATCCAACTTGTAAATGAAATTTCAAAACCTTTTGAACAATTAAGATATACATTAAGTATCTTTATCGTACTCTTGAAGGCTGTCAATACGGTTGACCATAATATTTTACTCAAAAAGCTGAAATACTATGGAATAAATAAACAAGGGGTAAAGTGGTTTATAAGTTACTTATCAAATTAAAAATGGTAATGACGCCTATCAAAACAATTGCCTAAATATTTCCTCAAGTTCCACAAGATTCAATCCTTGGACCCCTACCTTTCTAAATCTATATAAACAATCTAAATAAAATAACTAGCCTGATTAGCAAGATGGTTGCAAATGCTACTAATTTATTCATCTCCAATAGTGATACAAAAGAACTTTTTGCCACCATAAAATAATTTATCCTACAGGTTCAAATCCAATAAGTTAACACTAAGTACTGACAAATCAAATAAAAATCTTTTTCATTTGAACAGGAAAAAAAATTTTAACTTCAAACTTGTCTCAAATTTTTTATGAAAATTTGATGAAATTGAAAAAAAAGAAGATTCCATCACATAATTTACAAAAATTGTTATTCCATAGTATATACGCGGTTTGCCTGAAGAGAAAAATAACAAATAAAAAAAAAAGTTTTTAATTGCGAATGCAAAGTGAACTTGTTAAAGAAGTTTGTGTAAACGCGTATTTTACGCGTGTTTTACTAAAAATTGTTTAACGTACTCTTAGAAGTACGTTAAAGAATTTTTATTCGAGTAATTGCAAACCTGCGAAAAGCGTAAATTTGTTCCAGAACTTGCGTAACAATCTGCATAGGTGCTTATTAGCGTACTTACACTGACATAAAATGCGACCTATTAAATTAAACAACATAACAGGTTTTTTTAATGGTATTTTTTACTCAGATACGCAATCCCGCAACGAGTTTGTATTTACGCCAGAGTCTGTAAAATTGTTATTCAGTCTCCCCAATAAAATCACGACATGTCGTACAACTAACCACTTTAAAAACTATTAGACTTTATGGCTTTTAATATCTTTTATATAATTTATTATACTTTAAAAACAATTTTTACTGCCATAGTTAATATTTTGTTATAAGCATAGTTACTTATACATCACTCATCAGGATACCATTTTTTTAAACATTTTTTATGAGATTCGAAACCAAGTTGATCGTCACACTAGAAAATAATGAGAAAACAAAAAATTAATCATTAATTAAGCACAACAATGTTTTAACTTAAAACCTTTTTTTCTTTTTTTTTTTCATATGCAAAGTTATTTCTTTATTAAGTTTTACTAGCAAACTATATTAAATAATAGTTTATTTTGATGTTTGATAATAAATATGAGATTTTTTGACACGATTTAAAGGACCGTGACGTGCCTTTATAGTTACATAGCTTTTCCCGTTTTACAAATTCAAACCAGATTTTATACACTTATTTTTTTAATTCTATCTAAAGATTATGTGAACATTATACATAGTTCAAAAATACATGTTATGGATAATTTTTTAATATTATTTAGAGGGTAAAAAAACTAAATAACTAAATGAAACTGGTGAAAAATGTTATTGCCAGTTTTTTACATTGGAACTTAAATTTTTACTTTGAAACATTTGATAATGATTTTAATGCACCCCCAAAAGCGGATCCCTAAGTTAAGGAGGAGGAGGTAGGGGGGTCTAAATGCCCTATATAAAAAAAGCATACCTTGTCAACAAAAGTATCAAAATATTTTAAGTAATTTTATTGAAATTATATTTAAAAATAACTATTTGACGAAGATTAGATATTTAGTTGTTTGACTCAAAATTTATTTAAAAACTTGACTCGTTGATTATTTAGACAACTTAAATTTGTTTATTTGTTTGGTTTCTTCATGGTCAACAAAATTTTTAAGTTATTGATATAGAGTGGCACACCAGGCCACTCTGTGATGAAAATACAGTTTTTAGATTCAGCTGTAGTTTAGACGCCGGCGCAAAGAAAGTTCGTATTTTAAATTGTTTAGGTTCTTTGAGTCCACCGCGTTTTGGGTTAAAGTATTTCATGGTTTGATAACACGGTTGGTGTTAAATTTGTTTCTTTATGCGCAGCTTCGTACAAGTTGCGTTTTCGGAAACTCTTTCAGGTGTTGTGCATGACAGCTGATGAAGTTTGCATGCCAAGTCATTTAAATAGTAAATTTCAGTCATTTTTTTGGTGTTGCTGCGCTCAGTGTGGATAATTTTGCACTTATCGATATTAAAAGAATTGAGCAATAGGTGCAACCACTTCACTGCTTTGTTTATATCAGCTTGGGGTTTTATGATGCCATGGTTTGATTTGATAACTCTGATTATTTTACAGTCATCAGCATATATTTTAAAGTGGTGTAGTATTTTGTCAGGTAAATCGTTATATGTAGATAAGGAAAAGGAGTGGTCCACTAAAAGTCTTGCATTTTTTTTTATAGGAACAAGTAAACAATTACAACGCACATGTTTTAGAAGATCATGATTATACAACATAATGACTTATGACATTAACAAATCCAAGTTGATTGTGATTTTTCAAGTTGAAAGAGAAAAATTATAATACTGAAAAAATCTGTGTCTCAGAACAGAGTACTTTTGACTTATGACATTAACCAACACCAAAAACCAACAGCTCTTTGAAAATTCATTTTGTCTTACCGGGATCGGGTATCGGGTATCTTGTATCGGGTATAACGGAACTTAGTCAAGTCAAAAAAGTTGAAGTTGCTGATAAATTGTTTGGAAACATTTCAAATGAGTCCTTCTCAAATGAGGAGAGTGTATATACAATAAGCGATGACATATTGGTCGCAAAGAGGGGACATTAATTTTATTCATATTAAAATATTATAACTTTGATTTTTTGTAAATCTTAAACACTGTTATATATTTTTTAAAGTAAATGTTATTTATGAGTAGAAAAGTCTTTATAACTTTTTCTTAACCTTAAAATTTGATCAACAAGTTAATTTAGTGATTTGCATTGTTTTATTGAATAACTTGTATGTTTATTGTCAAAATATTCTTATTAGATGTATTTAAAAATTATTTTAAAGCAGTATAAAGAAATTTAATACAAAGAAATTAAAAGTTACCCTTAATGCAAGTATAACTTTGAACCCTTACTTAAACTAGCAAATTAAGAAAACTGATAAAAATCTTAAAAAAGGAGATCGTCAGAACACCCTTTATACAAAAGTACACTTGTTATCTGGTTTGTAAAAAATTTTACGAAGAGTTCAATCTTGCGCAAAACATACAATACCCGGAATGACTGCATCTAAAACATCGTAAACAAACCACCATAAGGGTAGCAACTTTTTTTTTATGAAAAAAGATTGATTTTAATTTGCATAACCAATAATAACATAAGTTTGAGTAAAAAACTGTGTTCCATAAATGAAAATAAAGAAAATAGAATTTTTTTTTCTGAGATTAAACCAAAATCAATTATAAAGATTGACTTTGATGGTAAATATTGGAATGACGCAGTACAAGTATCTCAAAATTAGGTAGAGCCTCTTACTACAATTAGTTTTTTATCTGTTGATCTGATGAACACAAAAGAATCTGGAGAGGTTTTACCACTTACGTATCTTCCTTTCAACTCTTGATCAATTGAACGTGCTGTAAAGTTTGTAAGCGAAGCATCTAAGCTATGAACTCAAAAAAAGGCACAACTTTATTCTCACTAAAGATCAGAATAGAAAAAAATCACAAAAATGTTAACAAAACCAATTATTTTATCTCTAGAAAATGATAAATTGATTGGTAATTAAAATAATAATAAAAAAAATTAAAATGTTCTTAGACTGATGTTTTGTTTTTATTTCATCAATGACATAAACTCCTAAAGTTTACACTTTTTTAACATGCATTGATCTGAGAGTTAGTCTCTTTTAGCACCTCCATTAGACCCATATTTTATAGGTGACATCCAAAAAGATTTAACCTTTTATATTTGTATTAATTCTTTACATTTTAGCCAATTTTTGCAACATGCCATATTCACGTGTGAAGTATATATGTTTGAACAATTACCCCCAATTTTATCAGATTTTAAATGTTGAAGCACAAATCATTTTTATTTTTTTTTTAATTATTTATTATAAAAATGTGTTTGGTTTTGCATAAAATATTCCACACCCGTACCAATTTTTCTTTTCAAAAAATTTTGCTTGGTTGAATTGCCCTAATGGCTAGTGGCCATGTTATGTTTGGGTCACCGGCAGATTTACGAGGAGAGTGGCGGAAGCAAACAAAGCACTTGTCTTTGTCAGCACCAATAAGGTCGAGCACTTTGTTAATTTCAGTTTAATCGTGTTGCTTTTGGTTATTCTGGTCGGATGAGGTTAATTTGCTTATTCCTTCAATGACGATATTCTTTGATCGGTTTTCGCGTTCTTTTGATTCTTTAGCAATGGTGCCAATCATGTCAATTTGTTGTGGGAATTTTTTGGGAGTTTTAGAGCTCTTGCTGACTACCTAATTCCATATTGTGGCTGTTATTGTTGTGGAATTAATGATGGAGTTCAAGTTTTCTAGTTCAGTCTCCTGGTTGCCTATCTGACGTTCAGCGGCAATGACTTTTGCGATGATTGACTCTTATGTTAATCTCAAAACAAATAGACACTATTTTTATTGAGAGCTCTTTTTTTTTTGTTTACTGTTGTATTGGCCATAGCAGTGAGTTTACACTTTTTTTTGTTTTTTTAATACGCTAGCAATTTCTGCAGGAATGGTTTTGTTTTGTATTTTTAAGATAATTGAATATTAAAAATTTAATTTAAAATTTCCCAATTGAAAACGTCAATCACGTTTTCAACATTTAATGAAATTTCTCTTTGCAAATTAAGTAAGGCTAATCCGACTAATCTGTCATTTGTTTTCTCTGCCAATTTTTAATTCTTTAGAGGATTGAGAAACTACGTTCAGCACTAGTGACAAGTGCAGGACATGACTTAAAAAAACTAACTAAGTCCAAGAATGACGCTATACATATTACTGATATCAGAAACATTTCCATCTTTATGATTCAGTGTAATAATATTTTTTAGCATCAAAAAATAGATTTAAAGACATTGTAAGTTTTCACTAAAAAAACGTGTATTAATATCCAATATTATCACATCAGTAAACTGACCACCTGAAATATTTTTCAATTGTATCAGAAGATATATTTTCACGACAACTCTGTTGTTGCACTATTTTTTTGTAGAAAACAACCATCTTTTTCAATTATTCAAAAGTTTCTTGTATTTAATGAAGATGTTTTGCCATTCCATTTAGATATATTTTCTAGTGCACCAATTATTTGCAAGATCTCAACACTAAACGTCAGCAAATCGTCATATCTCTCAATTCATCGCGTTTCGCAGAGTGAAAGCAGTTGAGAATTTTCCATATTTTTTATAATAAAATTTTTCTATGCAAAAGCATTGAAAAAAGCATAAATTTCGCTAATAACTCCTAAACAATTTCTTATTGCTTGTACGTTCGAACTCTTGGATAAAATTAAATTTAATGCATAACTATAACAAGGACACCAAACAGGATTTGATGCAACTTGTTGGATTTTAACTTCCACTCCTTTTCACAATCATGATATTACACTACTGCCATCGTGTGGCATTGAGACAAATAAAAAATACTAGTACGACATTTGGGATCAACAGTTGAAAAAATATATATTTTAGAATGACGCCATTATGTGCCGACATAATTATTCAAATTATAATCATCTTTTGTTTATTTAACCTGAAACGTTTGGTACAAGCGAAATGATTTCAGTTAATGTCTTTAATAATTGTAGCAACACAGAACCAACGACACTTGGGGTTAGGGTGCACGTCCCCCCCCCCCCCGAATTTTTTTTATTAAGGACCTTTTTTTTTCTTTTTTTTTGTTGAAGAAATTTCTAGATATAGCTGACTTATTTTAGAAATTTACTTTATAATTAGAAAGGTGAAGTTCATGATATTAATAGTTATAAAAGTATTAATACAATATCTCCATTAATACAATATCTCCATGAATACAATATCTCCATTAATGCAATATCTCCATTAATACAATATCTCCATAAATACATTATCTCCATTAATACAATATCTTCATTAACGAAAGTATTTGAACAAATAATTGCGAAAACAATAATTGTATGCTTTAAACAAAATGATTTATTTAATGATGCCCAACTCGGCTTCAGATGCAATCATTTATGTAAAACCGCGTTGCACATTCTTATCTCTAAAGTAAAACTAAGCAACTCTAAAAAACTATTTACACAACTAATATTTATTGGTTTCAGAAAAGTTTTTGACATTTAGTAGATTTCAAACTACCGATTTTGAAGCTAAAATATTATGGTTTTTCAACTGATACTTGGAGTTTAATAAGCAACTGTTTTTTATAATAGAAAAATATTTAAAAGTTAACGATGCATAAAACGAATACCAAGTTAATATCGGTATACTACAGGGTTCCATTTTAGGACCTTTTTTTTGTTTTTCATCAAAGATATACATAAATATCTAATGCTATTTAAATCAACATTATATGCAGATGACACAATCTAAACCATATAATAACAAAGAGTGAAAATTTAATGAGTGGTAATATGCTAATAACGCTAATAAACTATGCTATGCTAATAAATGCGCCGTCAATTTGGATAACTCAACCAATGATCTTAACAAATAAGGGTAAAACAAAAAAAAAGTATTGCCAACTTCAATCATATTAGGTAATAAGACCGAAATTGAATTATTTAACAAATTTTTTTTAGCTTGGTATCATTAATAACAACAAATTACATTAAACCAAACACCTAAAAAAGATAACAGCAAAAATAAAAAATTGTTCTCAATAACTGATATACTTGTTCTAGCCTTTAAAGTTCGTTTACAGTTCTTCAAAACATTCATACTACCTAACTTTTTACCTTACTGCTTATGTCTAACAACTAGTAAACACTAGAAAATACATACAAAGCCTTAGCAATGCATATTGCATGATTTTATTTTTACAACTCAAATTTAATATTTAAAACAAATACATGTTTCAAATCAATCAACGACCTAAAGAATACAACCTACGAAGTTTTCATCATCAATTTTCGGTAGAGCACTACAACTATGCCATAAAATAATTTATTACCAGAAACCAATAAACTCATTCAAACAATGCGACTTTGTTAACCTTTAACCTTATGCTAATCCTTAACATCAAGCACGATACTAAAAATAAAAACTTTTTAAACATCAAAGTATCCAATAAACTGAACAGTCATTTAATACCTTCATACCTTCATACCTTCATAGCTTCATACCTTCATACCTTCATACCTTCATACCTTCATACCTTCATACCTTCATACCTTCATACCTTCATACCTTCATACCTTCATACCCTCATACCTTCATACCCTCATACCTTCATACCTTCATACCTTCATACCTTCATACCTTCATACCTTCATACCTTCATACCTTCATACCCTCATACCTTCATACCCTCATACCTTCATACCTTCATACCTTCATACCCTCATACCATCATACCTTCATACCCTCATACCTTCATACCTTCATACCTTCATACCTTCATACCCTCATACCTTCATACCCTCATACCCTCATACCTTCATACCTTCATACCTTCATACCCTCGTACCTTCATACCCTCATACCTTCATACCTTTATACCTTCATACCCTCATACCTTCATACCCTCATATCTTCATACCTTCATACCTTCAGCGATATAATGAATAAGCATTGCAAAAACAACATCAAATTAGCACCAAATGAGTTTAATGATCTATTTTTATTTAACAAAATCAACTCAGTTATAATACCTACAATTATTAACTACATAATTCATTAAATATCTCGAAGTTTTTTTATTTGTAATACCGCACTTTTACATAGTTTTTTTACTTATGTTTTAGGCAATTTTGTTTTAAAACTTTAATCTTATTTACTTACCTTTTTATGATATTTGTAAGATGTCATTAAGCAGGTGATGTAAAACTTTCTGCATTGTTCTGATATTTTGAGTGTATTTTTGATGCAAACATCGTATTCATTAAAACACTTAAAAAATCAATAAATATTTGAAATTATTCCTTCGATTTATTGTTCTATATTACTTATATATTATTGTTATCTAAATATTAATACACTAATTTAATAGTAGTAGTAGTAGTAGTAGTAGTAGTAGTAGTAGTAGTAGTAGTAGTAGTAGTAGTAGTAGTAGTAGTAGTAGTAGTAGTTGTAGTAGTAGTAGTAGTAGTAGTAGTAGTAGTAGTAGTAGTAGTAGTAGTAGTAGTAGTAGTAGTAGTAGTAGTAGTAGTAGTAGTAGTAGTAGTAGTAGCGGTAGTAAGGTCGTTTTACTTTCGTTTTTAAAGTAGTTTCTTGGCATTTCAAAACGCGGTATTTCAAGCAAGGTCTGTAAGCAAACTAGAGCTGATAAATTGATGTTGTTCAAGAATCGATGTTGTTCATTGTTTAAAAACTAAAATAAAAATTTAAATAATTGTTTGTTTGTTGTTGGTTATTCTTATTTTTCTAATTTTATAGCCTGTTTTCTTTTTTTAGAACTAAAATGACTGGTGAATTATTTTTTTAGTACGTTTCTTTTTTAGTAAAGTGTTTCAGCTTAGTCTTTAGTCTTTTTTGAACATTTTAAGCAAGTATTGCTTTATTTTTTCGAGCAGTTAGAAGGAGCTGAAGGCCTTTTTAGTAAGTTCAATTCATTTTCTTATTTATACGTTAAGATTTGTAAAAGTTTGTAGAAGGATTAATAAGAATACAATTTTATTTATGTATTAAACATGAAAAGTTGAATAAAATAAGACTGTTATTTGTGCACATGTAAGTTTATATACATAAATTTGCATATATTTCAGTATATTTTATATTTCTCTATATCTGTATGTACATTTTCTCTTACAAAAAATAATAAGGAATAGATAAAAAATAATAAGAAAAAATTCTGCTGGAAGTTGTCAAAAGAATATGCTTCATTTTAAAGTGTCTGAACATATATTTATTAGAAATGTTTAATTTTTTTTTAAATGGTTTAATCTTTTTCATTACTTTGGATAAATATTTACTGACTGACATAACTTCATTTTTATTTACGATGTTGTGTATTGTAGTCTGCATTCTTTTTTACATTAATGATAATTGATTCTAATAAATGTTGTTTTATATATTAAATTTAAGTTCATATCATAAACAGTTTGTATTTTTTATTTAGTAATTTATATATACTTATATATCTATATAAACTTATAAAAAGCTATGGATTTCAATAAATCTTAAATATAATGTTATAGGTTGTTCTTTTAAAAATTGTTATTTAATATTGTTTAATAATAAAATTATTTTAATTTTTGTTTTTTAATTTTTGACCTCAATGGTAAACCATTTATACTAAGTCGCTACCAACTTTTCTACACCTTTTTTTTCGCCGAAAATAACAAAAAATTATTATTATTATTATTATTTTTTTTTATTTTGTAGAAGTTTTTGTGTTTGTATTTTCGTTTTGTAGTTTTTGTGTTTTGCCTTTTCTTATGTGAAAAGTTTGTTTTTATTTGTGCTGTTTTGCTAATTGTTTTTAGTTTTGTTTGCTGTTGTAATTAATTGAGTGTTTTCATATTTTTTGTCTTATTATTTGATTTATTATAGCTTTATCGTAATTATTATTATTTTTAAATTAATTTATTTTACTCAAGCTTTTATTATTTATTATTATTTTTTTTGTTTGTTTATTTTATTTAGGTGTCACTCCAATGACTAGTTTTTAACTATATGAGTGACACCTAACCTAATTTTGTAAAATTATAAAAAAACTTGTAATTTTTCAATTTTTGGTTGAATAAATGGATAAAAAAAACAAAAAACAAAAAAACTAAATGTTAAAAAAACCATTGGTTAAACTAATGAGTTAAATTGGTGAGGTTTTTTTTTTTTAGGTTATTTAGGTGCTCCCAGAAGTCCGGTCTTATCACGGAGTACCGCGGTCGAGCATTTACCTAGAAGTTCACGCCTCCTTCCTTACCAATGTCGCTTATTGGGCTTGAGCCGGCGTCGACCTCGGACCTCTGGGTTCTGAGCCAGAACTCTAACCACTGCGCCACGGCTGCTCGGTTTATATATCATATATATTCTAAAACAATTAGATTTGATTTTTTTTTTTAATATATTGCTTTACATAAAGCCTTTTGATTTTTATATTTTTGCTCTTTTTAAATAACTTTAAATAGTTAAATAAAACTCTTTCATAAATAAGAATTCAACATGGTGATTTTGTTTTATCACCAAATAATATCTTTTTTATTAGGATTGCAGGTTTTTGTTGATTTTTACTTGAATATTATCTCTTTTGGATACGTTTTCACAATTTTAGAAAATAAATAACTTGAAATTTCTATTTCATTTCTTTTCTTTTAAATAACAGCAATTTATCAAAGTTGTTTATTTTATTCTTATGTCTGCTTAAGATAGTAGTAAATAATTTTAAAGAAAAGATCATAATTCTTAAGATTCTTTTGCGTTTTTTACGTTATCAAAGTAGTAATACTACTAATATATATTTAATATGTTTATTGATAATATTGAAATGGATGATACTAGGCTTAAATAAGTTATTAAAAGAAGTACTATCAGGGCCATTCCATATCAAATCATTTTTACCTCTCTTGCAGTCCATTTTAAAAAAATAATAACTGAAAAAATTTTATTTAAAAATGAACACGCTTTTCAGAGATATCGTCAGTTGAAATAATGCTGACTCAGCATTTTTAGTGGTTATCTGAAGCGACTTCAAAGCAACTTTGACATATAGTATCTTCACAATGGCTTGGGGAAATTTCCTAAAATTTGGTACCCCAATAGATTTTTACTTGAGGAATCTAAAAATAGCACCCATAAGACTCGATTGTCTCAGGAAATGTTTATCCAACTTTGTTCAAAATTATTGACTTAAAAATTCCTGACTTTTGGAGGTAAAATGAAGACTGTGACCCAATATTCCGAGTAAAAAGTTTATTTGTATATCATCATTTTATTTTAGGTCTACTAAAAAAAATTAGATTCAACAATTGTCTCTCTAATACTTGATCAAAATTTGCGTTTAAAAATTCGTCTTTTTAAAAAAAATTTAAATTTTGCAACGAAAGCAATTGAAATGTTTTTTAAAACATTTGTTTGAATAAAACATCAAATAGTGTTATTTATTGACTAGCTTAGGAAATTTGTAGTCATGGGCCAAGGGAGGGCTAGGGGGCCTTTATCCAACTCTGCAAACAACCCTCTCCCCTCACCCCATCCCACCCCCGATCTCTCTGGATTTTTGAATCAATAATAAATAGTTATTAAAGTTCAATTAAAAAAAATATTTTTTTTTTTTAGTTTAAGTTTGAGAAACAATTTAATTTCATTTTTTCAATTCCAATTGGTGAATGCTTACCTCTTATAGTATCAAAAACAGAATTGATATGGAAATTAAAAAAAAAAAAATTTATTGTTTAAAAATTTTTTTATATTTTCAGTTAATTTAAAAACTTAAAACTAAATTTGTTTCTTAGGTAGTATAGAGATTTCACTAGACTTTCCATAAATTTTGCAAGAAAATAATATTTATGTAACCCCAGGTTGGAAATTCTGCAGTAAATGTTACAAAAAAGCAGTAGAAATTGATGAAGATTTAAATTCACAGGAGGAATGGGAATCAAAAAGTGAGAAAAAAAATAAGTTAGATACCACTCTAGGATTGCTTAGAATTTCACCTGTCAAACTAAAAATTCTTTCAAAACACAGCAAATTGTCTGCAGCAAAATAAAAGTTTAAGAACACTATTGATAGAGTTGCAAAAATGGTCTCATTAGCATATAACATTAAAGAAACTTCTTTAAGAATATAAATAAAAAGCCCCATTTTAAACAACAACATTAAAAATAACCAAGATCTAGACATTTTAATGTATAAAATTAAAAAAAAATTTTCTGAGACTGACTCTTATTGCCATAATGTACAAATGTTAACACTCACACCAAAATCATAGACACTTACAAAGATATCAAGCTACTTTAAAGTGTCTGAGTATCTTGTTCAAACTGTAAGAAAAGTTAAAAATGAGCATGGAATATTATCGTTGCTCGAAAAAAACAACTGGAAACCCACTTTCACTAGACACAATTATTTTTTATCAAAGTGATTAACTTTTATCAAAGTGATGAACTTTCTAGAATGATGCCAGGACCAAAATACAAAATTTCTAATTGATAATTAATTGATGCCATTAGGTGTTATAAAAATAATAAAGATTTCATGGCATTGATTGTTTGTTCTCTTGAAAATGCAGAATGTATGTTGCATCGATGTAACCAATGCCCTGGTATTAAAGCATTAAAATGTTTTTTAGTGCAGAAGTTTATGGATCATGAGCTCGAAGAAGATGTAGCATTCAAGCAATGGCAGAGTACCAATCGTGCAACACTACTATTACAATCATTGCCACTAGATGAATTTAGTGATTTTTTATGTGACAGCATTGAGAACCTTACCACTCATTTACATATTGCTAAAACACAAAATACTTCAAAAATTGTAAAAAAAATCTTAACCAAAACGAATGCTTAATTTTAGGAGATTTTGCTGAAAATTATCAATATGTTGTTCAGGATGAAGTTCAAAGTTATCATTTGAGCAAAAGCCAATGCTCACTCTTTACAATTGTACTTTATTTTTTATAGAAAAAAGATCTCAAACATAAATATTTTTGTTACCTTTCAGAAGATGTTGATCATGACACAGGATTTATTTACAAGACTCAGGAAGATATAACTAGATACATCAAAGAAAATCTACCTGATCTATCAAGTGTGAAATACTTTTCCGAAAGTTGTGCGGCACAATTTCAAAATTTTAAAAACTTTATCAATCTTTGCCATCACAGTAAAGACTTTGATTTAATTGCTGAATAGGTATTTTTGCTACCAGTCATGATAAATCCCTCTGTGATGGTGTTGGTGGGACTGCTAAAAGAGTAGTATGTCAAGAAAGTCTAAAACAAATAACTACTGGGCAGATTTTAGATGTTAGTTTAATGTAGCTCTTTTGTAAAGCTTAGATAAATTTCTTCTAAAGATGAAATCGACCAAACACAAGCACAATTAGAAAAAAGATATTTAGGTGGAAGAACAGTTCCTAGCACAATGATGCAGGGCCGTCCAGAACGGAGGATATAGGGGTGTCCATCCTCCGCCCAAAATCAGTCATATAAGCATTTTAGATGGCACATTGAGTAAGTTTTGAACTATAGTTGGCAAATTGCGAATATTGAAGACAGCCCTGCAACATTGTATCATCATTTTATTACATTGCTTCAAACACTTTAAGTTTTAAAAAAACAAGTATTGATACATGAATTGAAATATTTGATATCATTCCAAAAAGCAAACATAATAAAGAGATTTCATTAAATATTAAAAAGATGGATTATATTGCATGTTTTTATGACGAATTTTAGTGGGTAGGGATTGCTGCAGATGTGAGTGAGCTTGATATAAAAGTCAGATTCATACATCCACATGGACCAAGTAAAAACTTCTTTTTGGCCAATGAGAAATGACGAGTGTTGGGTGCTCAATTCTGAAGTTATATGCCTAATTTCTAAAAAGAAATTATGTTTTTAAATTGAATTTTAATAATTGTTTATTATTAATTCATATTATGTATTTAAAAAAATAAAAAATAAAAAAATAAAACCCAGGGAGATTGGAAGGAGGGGGGGCGGAGTTGGTCAAAGACCCCTGGCCCACCCTTAGCCCATGACTATAAATTTCTTAAGCTAGTCAATAAATAAAACTATTTGATTTTTTATTAAAATAAATGCTTTAAAAAACATTTCAATTGCTTTCGTTACAAAATTTAAATTTTTCTAAAAAGACGAATTTTTAAACGCAAATTTTGATCAAGTATTAGAGAGACAATTGTTGAATCTAATTTTTTTTAGTAGACCTAAAATAAAATAATGATATACAATTAAAATTTTTACTCGGAATTTTGGGTCACAGTCTTCATTTTACCTCCAAAAGTCAGGAATTTACAAGTCAATAATTTAAACAAAGTTGGATAAACATTTCCTGAGACAATCGAGTCTTATGGGTGCTATTTTTAGATTCCTCAAGTAAAAATCTATTGGGGTACCAAATTTTAGGAAATTTCCCCAAGCCATTGTGAAGATACTATATGTCAAAGTTGCTTTGAAGTCGCTTCAGATAACCACTAAAATGCTGAGTCAGCATTATTTCAACTGACGATATCTCTGAAAAGCGTGTTCATTTTTAAATAAAATTTTTTGAGTTATTATTTTTTTAAAATGGACTGCAAGAGAGGTAAAAATGAACAAATTCTGAGATGTAAGGGTGTCAAAAATGTTTTTTTTTGGAATGATTTCATATGGAATTACCCACCTAACTAAAAAATAATTGATACTTGAAATAATTAGTACTACGCAAGCTGAAATCAATTGTTGTCAAAATGCAAGAAACGCTGCTTGGCATGAAGAAATTAATTTATACCTAAATTAGTACATTATGGTTAGGCAAATTTGATTAAATACATTTTTTATGTTGCATTAATGGAAAGGTAGTTATGCTTATTTTTACTATTTCCGCAAGCTTTATAAGATTAACAGGAAGTTATATATATCATAACTCCAATATCAATTTTTTTTAAATATATTAGAATTTATAATGCCTGTTTTTTTTGCTTTATTTACTGATAATGTGGTTTAATCTATGAATCATAGCCATGTTTTAAAACATGTGGTCAAATATTTCCATTAGGTAGTTAATCTTAGGCTAGATCAAGATATTCCCCCAACATTTTCAACTGTATATATCTGACCCACTTGCAGCAGTAAACTTTAGAAAACAGTAATATAACGATCAACTTTGTTTGTATAATTTAATATTTTATTTGCAAAATATAGTGAAGTTGCAGTAGTATTTGTTGGAGATGGTGCTCCACCTGCTTCTAGGGAAGTTATTTACCCAAAAGGTCATTTAAAAGTTATATTGAGTATGACAGCTAATTTAGATCCTATGGTTTATTCACTTTTTTTCCAAGAGATGGCATAACTGGTTTGCAACCCTGAACATGAAACATTGGTTAGAAATCATGTTAAATTATCTCAGTTTTACAATTATGGTCCTTCAGTATGATAAATCTTCTGTTCGATAATTTATGGCAAGAAACTATTTTAGTAATACGCTGCTGATGCATATGCTAAAATTAAAGAGCAATGTCTTGCTTTCATAGAAATAGCTATAACAAGTTGAGAAGCATGCAATATGATGTCTTACATAAAGATGTAAGCAGCTTTGGTAACAATCATAATGTTAGACCATGCGTTATAGTTTTCTATTTACTTAGGAAGTCTATGAAAATGCTATGGTTATAATTGAAAACTAAAAAGTTAAAGTAATAAAAAGATCTGGTTAACCAAATCTTTTTATTACTTTCGCCAGCAACCCAATATAGTGGTGTGTGGTAAAAAAATACACAAATTTATTTTCAAATTTTAGTTAATAGTTTATGATAGATATGTTTTCATGTGTAATAGAGTAAATGTTAATAGTTTATAAAATATAATATGTTCAAAGTTTATATATGTTTATATTCTGTTTTTTTATTTTAATGTTTTAAAATTCGTGTTACTTAGCAGTGCGAAAAGCAAGATTTTTATCCTTGCCAGTCAGGAGTAACTAAGTTGTGGTATTACTTGGCACTATATAGTGTTGGGTGGTCTTAATTTCTGTTAATTATTTTTTACTTAAGACACTTTAGAACTAAGGCTAAGTATAAATCTTATTAAAATCAGTATCAAAATAATAATAATATAAATAATAATTAATATAATATGTTAAGCTACATATCTTTTTCTTTTTTTTTCTTTTTTCAAAGTTACCAATTGTAATTTCTTGGACCCATCAGATAAGTGTTAATATTTATATTTTAATTGAAATTCAACCTTACGTATATTTACTTTTTACTATACTCAACTTTGTTTCTCATTACTTTCAGATATTCTTCGATATCACCACTGATAAGTTAAAGATTATAATAATAACTTAGTTTTTATGACTGTAATTAATTAGATTATTATCAGATTTGTTGTATATATTTCAGTTCTAATATAAGTCACCGCATTTTTTTACGAATCAAATTTTATTAAATTTTCAAATAACTGATTATTATTATCCTAAAATAAAATGGTTTCGTATATTTTATTTTATTATACCAGACTCAACACTAAAAATCGAACATTTAAAGATATTAAAGACAAAGGAAAATAAATTGCTTTATAATTGCTATAAAGCTAGTTAGTCGCTCGCTATTCGCTAGCTCATTTCCCACCGGGGGAGGTCAAAATCTGAAGTAACTTTTTAAACTGAGTTTTAGAAAGTTGTTGTAAACAAGTTTTATCATTAAAGAATATATATATATATATATATGTATATATATATATATATATATATATATATATATATATATATATATATATATATATATATATATATATTAGGCTTATTTTTCGATAGATATACTTTCCAATAAGGGTGTACCAATTATTCAACTAATGCATCGGCATCTACATTGGTAACCATTGGGCAATATAATCAATTTTAAGTACGTTTATTTCTATTTTGTATACAAACATAAAATAGTACCATAAATAAATTAAATGCAACGAATAAGCCTAATTTTTATACAAGCACATGTGCAGCAACGGAGCTTTTTAACATACTTATTAAACAAGGTTCTATCAGGAGCTACCCACTTTTATAGTTTGATTAAATCTTTGTTTCACCTATCAAACCTTTACAAAAAGAAAGGTTTCATAAAGTGAGGGCAAATGTCAAGCAAATAATTAGAATTAAAAAATAATGCTACAGTTTCATTTGATGCCCATTTCATATGCCATATTAATTATGTTTTCAATATTAAGCTGATGCTGAGTCTATGCAATGCTATTGATACCACACTCTTTTTTTTTTTTTTTTTTCTTCACTATATCCATTAACAGATTTTTTTATCTTCAAAATTTAATTTTTTTTAAATATTTTAAATCTTATTTTCTGAAAAACTTTTAAATGTTATGCTTTCTTAACTCCTCTTTAATCAGATTTTTTACCGGATGTATTTTCAGTTGATATTTTTCTTTTTCAAAATTTAAAAAATGCTTTTAAACGATTATTTTCTTCAATATCAAAAAATCACAGATTAGACTTGTAGTTGCTTAGCTCATCATTGATTTCTAGCTATATCCCAGTGGGCACAGTACGTTTTTAAAACGTTCTTCGGACGTTTTTATTAGGTTTTAAACCTTATAAAAACGTTAAAAAAAACGTTTTAAAAACGTATTAAAAACGTACCGTGCCCACTGGGATTATCTCAAAATTTCTAGCCATATTATCTCTAAATTTCTAGCTATATTATCTCTAAATTTCTTGTTATATTATCTATAAATTTAGTTTTTAAAATATAATTGCAAAGTTAGAACAGAAATAACCTAAAAAATCCTTTTGAGTTGTAATCAGTTACTACTAGATGTATTGTTTAACGTATAATTCAAATCAGAATGTCAATAAAACTGTGAGAGGTTTAAATTTGTGTTTTTTCCGTTGCAAAGTAATTTATAAAATTTTGGAATTGTTGCGTTTTATTGTGTTTTGTTAACTGTATTCTTTGAAAAGTGCCTTTATTTTGTAAACTATATTTCATGAGCTCTTCAGTGTGACAAAGACATTTAATAAAATAATTTTTAAAAAAACAAAAAACCAGTCATCTTATTTTATCAGAATGTATGAGGTACCATGAAACAGTTTTAGTGGGGCACCATGAAACTATATTAATCTACCGATTTGTAAATTACTATATAGTCAAGCATATTTTAATTATTCCCCAATAGAAAATATTGACTTCTAATTTAATGTTTTACCTAACTTGTTAACAAATTTGGTGGATCATTAGTCAAAGTTTATTTAATGGTCCATGGTTAGTGTTCTTGAGAATGATCCAAAGTAAGATTTTGACTTTTTAATAAAAAACAGACTTAAGAATTCTTTATCTTTTTATACAAATTAAAGTATTTACTGGTCTGCGTTTTATTAAAAATTCAAAAACTTATTTTTATTTATCCTAAAGAACGTTAAACAAAGTTTATGAAGTGAAAATATTA
This sequence comes from Hydra vulgaris, assembly GCF_038396675.1. Lineage (NCBI taxonomy): Eukaryota > Metazoa > Cnidaria > Hydrozoa > Anthoathecata > Hydridae > Hydra > Hydra vulgaris. Next base: position 16,024,415 of record NC_088925.1, on the reverse strand, counting down.
TTGTTATGCACTTATTTAGTATTATGCATGTTATGATGTACTTATGTAGTAAAAAAATTAATTTTGTCCCATAAACATATGTTACACAAGTTTACATAAACATAAGTTTGCTTTATTATACTAATATCAAGATATTTATGAACTCTTTTTTGTTGAAGGACTAACATTTATTTAATTTATAATGTTTTTATACTGATTTTTATTAATAATATAAAATCTATTTATGTAAATTAAAGCTCATTGTGGCATCGAATCATGAAATGACCATGAATTAAATTTTTATACAAGTCCAGCCTCTTTGTTATTGTTTTAATATTTTTAGACGAGAATAAAGAGCTATGCAAGAAAACCTAGTAAAAGAACCTTCTTGAGTAGTTTAATAGAGGCACCAATAAATATTTGTCCTACTTAGTAAATGAAACTTGAACAAGTTTGTAACTAAAAGCAAATTCTCAATGTTTTTTTATGTATACAGATATGTTAACAAAAGAAAGGTATAAAAGAAGGAGAAATCATTACTATGAAATTTAATTTTTCTACAAGAAGAGTACTTACTGAAGAGCAAGAAAATCTTTTGAAGTAGTATATTGTTACCTGCTCTCGAATGTGTTATTGACAATCTGTTGCAAATTTAAGATCTATTGAACTTGATATGGCTATAACAAATAATATAAAAGTTCCCAGAACTGGATTAAAAAGAAAAAAGCTGAAATAGAATGGATGCACTTTTTTTTAAAGTGGAATTCTTTGACCATTTAAATGCCACAAGATGTTCTTTGTCAAGAATGACATCTTATAACAATTACAATGTACAAAAGTTTTTTTATTAAATTAGAGGCATTGTACTTAAGAGAAACAAAATTTGGTGATGGATTGCATTTAGAGCGTGGATTTTTGATGACAAGCTATTTTTTTATAAGTACCTAAGGTACTATCATTTCACCTGCAATTATATTCCGGACAAAAAATTTTAAGCAAAATATGCTTAATAATGCACCATCTGGATATCTTGGTCTTGCAAATCCAACTGGATGAATGAATACAGAACTATCTGCAGAAGTAGTTCAACATTTTATACTAAAAAAATTCTCATTAAAGCAAAATCCATCTCTACTTATATTTTATAATTACGAGAGCCATTTATCTACAAAAGCTCTTTATCTTGCAAAGAGTAATGGTGTTACTATTTTTACTATACCACCACATAGTAGCCACAAAATGCAGCCCTTAGATATCTCTGTATTTTCTCCTTTCAAAGTTTATTATAATGAAGCAGTAAAACTTTAGCTTCTAAATTATCCTAGAGTGCCAATCAATATTTACAAAATTGCATCTTGTTATAACATTGCATATGAAAAAATTTTTACTTTCACAAACTTTCAAAGTGGATTAAGGAAAAGTGGAATATTTCCTCTTGACGAGAATCTATTTTTAGAAGCAGGTTTTTATGCAGTGTTGTTACTGATAGAAACAATCCCAATACATATCAAACAAACACTGGAGAAACTCTCCAGTGATTATTTGATATGTCCAAATACTAAAAATTTGTTACTCTCACCAGAAAAGCTTCAAAAGGTTTTTGTCATTTCCGAGTCAAGTACAGGTTAATCCAATGATTCTGAAATTGTTAACTTTGTAAGCTCTTCTCAGTTTAAAAGATTTCTAAAGGTCACTGAAAGAAAAAATAAAATAAAACCTCGTGAAAAAGTACCAGTATAATAGCAACAGACCAACAAAAACTGTGCTGATTGTAAATGTAAAAAAAAGCAAGACAAAAACTATTTTTTCATTAAAAAAATAAATCTTGTTTCTAAAAGAAATTTTTTAGGTGATGAACATGATTCCTAACCTTAAATTTAACAAGTTTATTAAGAGTCTTTAAAAAACGTTGTTTCTTTTTTTATATAAATTTTTTATGTTCTTTGCCTATATTTTATAATTTTTTTATTGTTCTGTTTCATGCTGCCATAAAGTCGTTGAATAACATTTAAAAAAAACTGAAGCTTAAATGCAACACGAATTGGCATCGTTAAACAATAGAATAAATATGAGTTGCAAGAGACATAGAAAGCACACTAATATCAAAAAAAATTTTTACAGACATATTTCTTTTCCCTTCATTTTGCTCCCATTATCATTACACTCTTACTATTATCATGGTACTCTATAGTATCACGTTATCCTCCTGAGTCTTTAATTGACAATAAAACGTTTTTCAGGTTATTGATCAGAACGTGGCTCCATACTTCACCTGTGGCTTCTGTTAGTTTTACAAATCTCGAAAAGTGTTCTTTTACTTGTGTGCTACTTTCGAAGAATTTTTAATCATCTGACCACAAATCTAACCATCATGGTCATTTGTTATGTGCGGCTAATTTCTAATGGGCAAAAAATGATAGAAAAATACTTTGCCTTTTTAACCAATGAAATGATTTTGTCTTTGATAGCACTTAAATAAGTTCATTTTGAATGTTGTTACCCAAATAGTAAATATGTCTTTTACCATCATTTTATATACTTCTGAAATGTTCATTAGTGATGATCAAACACTGAAAAGAATTCTATAATTTTAAGATTTTCCATTGTCATAAAAAAGAAGTTCATCAGTGCTGCTACGAAAGGTCAAGTTTTGCACACCTAGAACTTATACAAGAGTTGTAACTCGCTCTAAGATCTGATTTCAAATCTTTTCTTCTTTAAGCTTTTTTGTATTTACACTATCAACTATTGATAGAGTTAATACAAAAAAACTTTGAAATTAGATCTTAAAGCGAGTTATAACTCTTAAGTTCTAGGTGTGCAAAACTTGCAAAGGTGTGGAAAACACAACAATTATTGCTGTCTTTTGTTTTAGATTTGGTGTTTTTTGAGTGCATTTCCGACTTCATCACTCCAGGTAACGATGTCGGAAATGTGGTCAAAACCTTTTTCATGTGCAGAGAAATACTGATATGATATGCTAAACACTGCATCCATTCCGATCAACACTTGTGCTTGAATTCAATTTTCCTCCGAAAAGATTGCAGCAAAAACAGAAAACCTTATCAGTAGATACAGAATACTGGATATATTCCTAAAAAAAATTCTTCAACATTTGGAAGTTTTCTTTCACTGCTGAAAATTTTTTTCCTCATCTAAGAGAAAATGTTTGCAATCTTTTTTCGGATCATTTTCAACCAAAAGCGCTCTTTATTTTTCTCTGATTCTTAGGTTTTCCCAAGAAACCTCAGAAATTTTTACACTTTCTTTTGTTATTTTAAGCAATTTACTTTGAGTATTGTCTTTAGTTATAAGGATATCTTTTGCAGTTTCGACTGTTTTTGTTTTCCGTTAGCTATTAACACCGTCATAGCCTGCAAAGCTTATATTGTCATCCTTTTCTAATCTTGAAGTTGATACTTTAAAATTTTTGCAAAATCTCTCTTGAGGACGTAAAAATCATAGATAGGCTTACTCAATTTGGTTAGTTCTATTTCTTATTCTAATTTACTTTTTCTAAACTGTGCATTTGAGAGCTTTGTCCTGAGTGCCATTTTCATTTCTTTCAAGTTTAAAAAAATAAGGCGAGTTCAGCGTATGTAAAAACTCTTTACGGCTAAGATATTAATTGAAAAACATCCATCCAAAAACAACGAAAACTATTTTTAAAACTCAAAATGAACCTAACTCCAAAACATTTTTAAACTACTGCTTTAGGTCTCGAAAAGCCTTCTTGTACCTGCCAAATATCAGGTTGCCAGCTGATGCAGCCGTGTGTACTTGTTTTTTAATTTTGAGATTTTTAGTCATAAAAACGCCTAGATCTTGTTCAGATGACGTGCATGATAGCTGGTGAAGTTATTCATTGTGTAAATTGCAGTCGATTTTTGTTGTTGCTGCACCCTGTATGCATGACTTTGCACTTGTCAACATCATATGACATGAGCCATGTGTGCGACCAATTCACCGCTTCGTTGATGTCGGCTTGGAGTTTTATGATGTTATGGTTCGATTCGATAACTCCGACTAGTTTACAGTCATCTGCATACATTTTAAATTAGTGTTGTATTTTGTCTGACAAATTGTAAATGTAGATAATTAAAATGAGTGGTCCAGGAACAGATCCTCTTGGCATACCGCTAGGGACTGTTTTCCGATCAAATTTATTATTACCAATGGTCACGCGTTATTGGCGTTTGGTTTTTGTTTTTTTTAATTTTATTTAAGTTCACGCCTCCTTCCGAAACAATGTTGCAAAACTTGCCAGTGGTGGGGTTTGAAACAGGGATCCTTTGATTCTGAGACAAGTGCAATACTGCTGCACAACGGTTGCATAAGGTTAGCCAGTTCTTGATCTATTTGTGCAAGTTGTTGGTTACTCATTAAGATCTCAGCTTATGCAGCAGATGACGGTGCGAAACATTGTAGAATGCTGAAGCAAAATCTGTGAATATGGTATCTGTTGGACAACCTTTGCGGGCAGCTTCAGTCAGGATGTTTCAAGTTTCGAGTAAGTTTGTGACGCAAACTTTTCCCTTTCAGAACCCGTGTTGAGCAGAGCTGATGAATTTTTGTTCAAGTGGTCAGTAATGTAACTGTGTACAAGGGTTTTCATTACCTTACAAGGGACTGAAGTGCGTGAGATAGGTCAATAGTTTGAGGGGTTCAACTTGCAGCTTTTTTTGAAGAGTAATTTTAGTTTTCTTTAATTGAGGCGGTACTTCCCCAGCTTTAAGTGATTCATAGAATATAATGCTTAGTGGTAAAGCAAAGCCTGAAGCACAGTATTTGAGTATGCGTGGGTGAATGCCGTTGAAGCCGATTGATTTGGTTTTGTTCAGGCCCAAACATTTTTTTTTGACGGATTTGTATGATGCAAGTGTGGTCGGTTGGTTTATGCTTGTGAAACGAGGGTTGAATGTTGGAATAGGTCCTAGCGGCTAAATTTCGAAAACTGATTGAAAGTATTCGTTTAGTGTGTTGCAGATTACTTTAGGATCTGTTGTCGTTTGTTTCTTATTTGGTTTTGAAATACGAGTGGATAGTTTTTTGGGTCATGTCTGCTATTGGTTACCAGTTCTATTTTGGAGGCAAGAACTACTGGTTTAACTAGTTTTTTTTACTACTTTGCTTGCTTTTTTATGCTGTTCGCATAGAGTTGGCTTGTTTGTTCGGCTAGCTGCAATAAATTTGCCGAAGAGCTTGCTTTTCAATTTGACACCGTTTGCATTATCTTTGGTCACCCATGTTTTGTGCTTATTAGTGTAAGGTATAGTCGTTGACGGAACGTGTGATGAGGTTGCTTCGTTGTATTCGTCGATAAATATTTGATATTTTTCGGAAATTTTCAAGCCGTCAAGAGTCAAATGCCAGTCGAATGTTTCAATATGTGTAGAAATTGAGTTGTAGTTGGCTTTGTCCCAGATAATACGTTTCTTAAAGAGGTTAGAGAAATTGGTTATTTTGGGTTCTATAATTTTTAGGTGGGAGAGACCTATATTTCCCTCATTAAGACAGTGTGCTTGACCTTTAACGGTATAGTCGAGAGGATTAGGTTTGTTTATGTTAATTAATCGGTCTGGTTTGTTGGTCAGGATCAAGTCAATAATATTTTTTTAAGGCTCCTCACTAGTACTGCAATAGGTTGTATAAGTTATAAGCTGGGTCAAATGTTTTTTTCAAGACAGTCTTGAAATTTTCTATCTATTGGCCAATCGTTTTGTACATATGCAAAAGTTGTGATGCCACCTTTACGTTGACATTTGAATACACAGTGTTGCTGAAATTAAAGTCGCCGTACGCAAGTAAAGTTGAGCAACCAGTTGAGTTGCACTTTTCAAAGGCAGTGCTTATTGAGTTTATTATTTCATCCTTAAGTTGTTTAAGTCATGAGGACGGTATTAGAATCGATTTGTAGTGAAAATTTTAACTTGATCCAGACTTGCTTAATAGTGATGCGGTTGATTTGGTTAATTTTGGTGATAGAATAATTGAGGCTTTCTTTTGTGTAGATGGTCACTCCTCTTCCTCTTCCAATTCTATTTTTATTGAACAGTCGGTACCCTGCCATTTTTATTTCAAATGAATTGGTAAACCGAGTTTCCGTAATCGAATTTGCTATTGTTAATTCCTGGGAGTTTATGGAGTTCATATTTGCTCGTTTGGTCTTCTGGTAGCTTATCTGAAGTTCAGCGGCTATGACTCTTGTGGTGAGTGCGTTTATTTGTTTTGTGAGCTCGTCACAGAGGGCTGCTACCTGGGAGATTTTATGTATACTGACAAATAAACTTTTGTTCTCGTAAAAAGCATTAAAAAAAAAAAAGAAAAAAAAGAAAAGCTCGTAGATCTGAAAACTTTAATCCGAGAGTAATTAAAGAGAGTTTTAATAAATGTGTTAATTAAAAAATGTTTTAATAAAGGTATTCATTAAAAAATTCGTAAAAAATTTTTTTAATAAATAAGCTTTCTATTTCTATATAATTTAATAAACTGTTATCAATTAGCTTTAGAGTTATCTTTAATCTTAATGATTTTTAAGATCCCAAATGCTTTGTTGAGAATAAATATCAATACCTTTAAAAAAGTTAATATTAAAGTTTTCCGCCCCAAAAATCTTGCCGCCCAAGGCGACTGCTTAGTCTCACCTAATTCTGTTTTGAAGGATTTCTTTTCTTTTCTTAATACTTCAATTTAATCTTTGCCTTAAGTTATTGATGAAGTTTTTAAAAAACCAAATAAGAATAAAATAAAACAAAACAATTAAATAGTTATTTACTTTTACATATAAAAAAACTATTTATATGGTTATTTACTACAACACCTATTGCACAATAGGACAGGTCGATATTGGAATCATAAGTTTGGTAATATAGAGATTTGTTTGTCAAATGAAAAAAAAATTGTTTAGGCAAATTATTAACAACCCAGCAAACAATTTTTAGCGGAATTTCAGTGGACCTATATAGGCATTTTGAGCGGACCACTGTAGTTGTGCTCATCTGTGACTTCTTAGTGGGCACGGTACGTTTTTAAAACGTTTTTTAGACGTTTTTTAGACGTTTTTATAAGGTTTAAACCTAATAAAAACGTCCAAAGAACGTTTTAAAAACGTACTGTGCCCACTGGGTTAGTGGACCATTAGTGGCAGCCCTTAAAAGTCTCTAGCCTATAACTAGCCACTATTAACATATTGGAAAGTTGTTGGCTTGCTATTTATAGCGGCTGTCACTTATGGTCCACTAACTAACCATTGAGCGAAACTCCAATGAACCGCAACAATGTTTGCTGGGAAGTGTTTAACTTTTATTTGTATAGTTCAAGTTTGAAAAATTAAAGATTGTGTTATTACGTGTTTTACGTTTGTTTAACAAGCGTAAAACGCGTAATAACACAAAAATCAAGTTTGGTGGAAGTCCTAACCTTTTTTTAATTACAGAACCACCACTCGCAGACAGATTATTCAAAATTTTTACTCTGTTGAGCAATAGTTATCCAAGTTACAGTTTCAGTTTCAATTGTAAAACAAATAGTAGAAAAAAATAGTTAAAGTATAGAAACAAGTTTATTTTTGGTTACACTTATCGTATAAAGAAAAGTTTGGAGTACTTCTAAATATATTCAGACTAATAAACCAAAGTAAATGTAAAGTAGCAACAGAAACAAACACTTCTAAAAAACTGAATGGACTTTTTTATGTCACTTCCTGCTCATGTTGTTCTCTGTGATGATAAAAATAACAAGTGCAAAAAAGAAAATTGTTCTGATACTCATATTCAATCCACGCGCAGCCCAAGTAAAAAGGTGCAATATTTTTTTTTTTAATAATTATTATATAAAATAAAAATACTTTTAAATAAAATAAATACTAGTGTATTACCATAGAAACTAGTTACTAGATTTGTTAGCAAAACTAGTAACCAAAAAACTAAAACGAAACTAGTCTAGTTTCAAACTAGTTGTATGTGATCAAGTATGATGAACTTCATATGCATCTGCTTATTATTACCACTTAACATTTAGATTCCTGTAGATGACAGATTATACTTAAAAGACCAAAAAGTTTGGTCCAAAAGAATCATTTTAACTGGGTTCAATAAGTATGAATGGTCTAGAAACAGATTTTCCAGAAAAAATAAAATTAAAAAATAAATATTTTAAACAATCGCTGCAATAGGGAATATCTAGAAATGTTGTTATCAGAGACGGGTTCAGAATCTATCAACTCTACCTCTATTGAGGTAACTAAAATATTGAAATTTAGTTTATCATTACTTTTCTTCTGATTGATTTACAACATTCAAAAAATTTCATAGGTAAATGTAAATAACTTAAATGTACTTTAGCAAAATGATAACTATTACTGGTAATTTAAAAAACAGATGCTCGAGTTTTTATTTTTAGCCAATTTTTCAAATCAAACTTTGTAATTTTTTTAAATATAACTTTTATTTCATGAATAGAATTATTTTTAAATAACTTTATAATCTTTCTTATAGATATGGGAGCCTGAAAGAAAACCATTAGGAGTTTATAATCTTTAGATATTTCCAAAGTCTGCTATTGATTTAATTAAAAATAATATAGGAAGTTCAATTTGTGCTGCAGAAGGAAACGCACTTGGTCTTTTAAAGCTGTTTAATGATCCAACATTTACATCAATTTTAGTTTTGGACATGTCTAAAATAGACAAGCAAAAGAAGATGGTTAAAGTTTTATCGGATTTAATATCTTTATCGGACTTGATATCTATTAAAAACAACAAAGAATTTGTTGGCATTGATGTTGATGGTAAAATCAATAATAAAACTTTAGTTGTTAGAGAACCAAAAAACAGAAAATGGTGAAGTCGTATTAAAGAAATCAACAGAAAAAGAATATCAAATGACTGTGACTAAAGAAATTTTAAATAATCTTTATGCTGAAGAATATCTTACAAAGTTTTATCTTTGGTCCAGCAACAGGAAAAAAACAAGCTCAGAGCCTGTGGGAAGTTCTTAAACACTCTCAAAGATATAGTAGACAATAATTTAACCAACACAGGTCACAAAGCAGAATTGGTTGCAAAATTAGTTAAAAAATTGGACAAAAACTTCATGCTGTAAGATGTAATTTTCACGCTGACGTAATTTTCACGCTGATGTAATTTTCACGCTGATGTAATTTTCATCAAAGTGAGTCCTTTTAGATCTTTGTTTAAAACAATTGATAGAAGCAAATAAGTCTCTAAATGATATGCTAATGATATTAATAAGCTTCATTTAGTTGTTAATTATAGTGTTATTAAACCACCAAATACTGAATTGTTTTAGAAAATGAAAGTTTAGGTGATTTAAGTAGTCCAGAGACGTTTTTACGAATATTGCTTAGGTTTTGCCTCAGGAAATATGAGTGTTAAATATCCATTTGCGCAAATTGATCCTTTTAACTATTTTCGTTGGTTAACATTGACAATAAAATTGATGTCTCTGTATGTGCAAATATTAGTTATAGACTCTGGTCTAATTATTTTGGTAACTTACATGGCTGCTTGTATATGGTATGAGCTCATAGACATTTTCGATCAAGACACCAATGAATCAGCAACAACTGAAGTTTTTTACTGATTGTAGAAAAGTTATTTTTTGGAAAAAAAAATAGACTTCAGAGATCTTCCTACCCATTCACAGAATGTTGAGAGATCTGTACAGCTTGTTTCAAAGGCTTCTTGAACTGTTTTTGAAAAGGAAGCAATTCATAAACATATTGTTGCAAAAATTCTATGAAGAAAGCATTGAAAGAGTTTTATGTCTAAATATTATTGCAGTGGGATATACGCTGATATATTTAATTAGTTTGAAATGTAACTTAGTGCTACTTGTTCATATAATATGAAGTAAAAAAGTTTTAAATAAATTATGAGTTATTCGTTGCATCACGTGGTAAAAAGATAGACCATGAGATAAATAATTTAAAAACCATTTTCGAACCTCATATTATTCTTACTACAAAAGTTATTCCAAAGGTTTTTAAAAAAAGATTGACTTAAGTTTCTTGTAGTTTTCTGAAAGGTTTTTGGCTATGGTCACTAACAGTTGCTACTTGACACTATCTTCTAGAGATGTGGAACCAGTTAGGGTTGTCGTCTTTTAATATGCAGTCTGTGTGTGCCTCCATCAATCCCAATTTTGGTGATGCTGCTTGATTCAAAAATTCCTTATTTTTCAGATACCATAGCAACAAACTTAAACAGACTGATGCAATGCACGGCCTCGGTTGTGGAATTGTCCTTTTTTTGAAGCATCATAAAAAGTTGATGAAGTCAAAAAAAACTTTAAGTTCTTTCAAACTCAATTTTTGTCCCTGAAGTTTGACTCCACCAACTTAGCTCCAAATGTTGAATGTTGATGCAATCCCTTTGATTTTTTTTTGAAAAGATCAGTGTTGATTTAAACCTCGACCATTTTGATTGTAGAGAGCCTGGGGTTTTGAGTTTTGTCAAATTAATAAATTTTGAATCTTTGTGCAGTGGTAATAAAACCTCTTTTTAAACGTTTTCAGGTAAAGAGAGCACAGTTTTTCATGTTCCTGAGAAGAGCTTTGCGGACTATTGCTTTGTGCACATGATGCAACTGGGGAAGTCCGATTGCACTTTGATCTGCTAACTTGACAAATGAAGCATGAACATTCAGTTTTAGTTGTGATCTTAATTGCTTTGAAAGTTGTATAGCTGGGGGAGCTCACCACTGATTTGACCACTGTCTTGTTTTTAAAAGCTTGTTTTTCAAATATAGCAAATTCCTGATCGAACCTTTGGATAGGTAAAGTCAACCTCTTGTTTGAGTAGGGTTTTAATTGTCTCCTTCATGAAATCTGTAAATTGTCTGGCATATTTTTTCATACACAGAAAGCAGTCAGTTCTTCTGCAGTCTTCATGAGTTTTTGGAAAGTTGGGCATTTTTCCTGTAATGGTGCACAAAAACTATTCAATACATAGTACTTGCTCTGAATAACAACAGTGTGTAACCTTCTACTTATACTTAAACATATACTATTTACTTGATTCAGATTAAATCTAACCAATTAATAAGAATTCAGCAGAACTTATTTCTATTAAGTAATCAAGTATTTTAACTAATTTATCCAGTTGGATAATTAGTACTGTAATAAAATTTTAATGTATTGAGTTTTTTGAGTTTTTAAAATTGAATTATTTTTAAAATTGAATTACGTCAAAAAGTTATTCAAAGGAGTTTTAAGTAATAGCGAGTTTTAAATACGTTAACATTTTGACAAACTTTATCACAAGTAAAGAAATCTAAAACTCTGCTTTGTTTGTTTTAGAAATCCTGTTTCCCCAAAGCAGGAAACTATTTAAATTTTGGGAACTTTTTGAGATTTATCTATGAAAATAAATGCATCTTGAAATTTATTTCATATTTCTTCAAAATTCAGTATGCGTAGAATACAAGATATAAAAAAGTCCTTAGAAAAGATAAAGAATAGACAAAGAAAACATGAAGTTAGCTCTGAATGACGTTTTAAAAGGTAAAAATATTTTTAAAACTAATAAAGCTAGCAAATTTTTAATTCAAAGTGAAAATTCTCAATTCTAATTGAGTCTCTCAAAAGGTATGTGCAAAAAAAGAAATTCTACTAGTGAAATTAAATATGTTACAAATTCTAGACTGTCAAAAGTATTTTCTAATAATGTAGAGTTATAGGTTACTGACAAATTGAAAGTGACACGTACACTTTATTGTAAATTAGCCCCAAAAACAGTAAGAAAACTTGCATACTATTATGCATGTGCCTTTACTCGGCATAATGTAGACTACTTTTTTGAAGAACAGAGGGAGCTCCACACTTTAGGAAGCTCCACCCCCTAGGGAGCTTTACACCTTAGTTCTAGTTATAATAAACTGTGAGAGATGCAGCAAAGATTCCGCTAGACTTATTTAGTTTTTAATAATCATGATCCATATCTAAAAATTGAATCAATTAAATTTTGTAAAGGTTTCATGTTTCGACTATTCCGCCTACTCATACGTTTCATAAACTACATCTTTTGGACCGTATAATAATTAGGACAATGAAATTATAACACAGCATTTAATAATCTGAGTCTTCTATCCTTCCACTAACTATATATGATTTAAATTTGGCTAAAAAGATGCCTTGTAAAAGATGTTGTGTTATATTGACATTTTGAAACTTTAAAACTCGCCGCCGATTAAAAACTACTAATCAATTTAAAATATAATATTTATATTTTATTATGGTTTTTTTTTAAAGCATATAAAATATAATTACTATTGTTTCTTTGGTCTTTTTATTTGTTATGTATGTTGTGGCATTTAAATATTTTATTCGTCACGGGACACCTAAAACTTTGTGGCATTGCGTGTCACCAAGAGCGACACATCACATTTATTTCTTTATATGTGGAGTGAAAAATTGGGTTTAGTGACATGCGACCGATAGTGTTTTCAATGTCCCGTTACAAATAAAAAATTTAAATGTCACGCTATACTTAATTTAAAAAAAGTCGCGTTAATAATTTAATTATAAATGCCACGCCAAACCTAAAATCTTAAAATGCTTGACAATTTTAATTCTAAATGTCGCGTGTTTAATCGGGTTTTTGACATAGCAGTTTTATTAGACAATATGGCGTGACATTTTTTTTACAATATATAATCCCTAAGCTAATAGAAATAACACTTAGGCGATTTATTTTTTCAAAGGTTATTCAGACATTTGTAGCAAGCTAAGAACTTTGCGATAGCAAACCTTATCGAAATTACTTTTAAATTTGTCATTAAAAAAAGTTATAATTTAGTTGAAAACTTTTGCTTAATGACGAATGAAAGGAAAAAATTAATCAACAAAGCATTTCTTATAAAGTAACATCGGTGCTTTAAACCAAGGCATATGTAAGATATAGATGTATCAGATATAATGCAACAACAAAATCTTATATCCTACACAAAAATACAAAATTATTACTATAAAGTTTATGCTATCATACAGCATAAATACTTTATCAAGTTGTAAAATAATGATGAGAACCAATTGGGACGCTTGTTGTTAGATAGAAGTATTCAAATAGAATTCTAGAGATACATAAACACTCAGCAAAATATATTATATATATTATCCAAATTAAAATAGTTAGTGATAAACATCATAAGTTGTAATAAAGTTTTTCAATAAGTTGACAAAATTGCCACTAAAATTATGCTTTGATAAAATCATAAAAAAAGTTAATTTGGAGTTACTTTTTTTTAGTCATAGGGAGCCAGGAGCGAACTGAAACTGTCATCAATATAAAATAGCTAGAATGATGCAACATCTTATCATCAAATACATTTATACTAAACATGTAAGACACATAGATAAACCAGTTCAACTTGTATTTGGGGTGTAAACTTTTTTATTAACTTGTTGTTATATTTCTTTACTTTAGCCTATATTTTTAACTGTTTAATTTTATAACTATAAATTTGAATTTTTATTGTTTAAATATGCATTTGATTTGTTTTATTATCAGTAAAGTATTTTTAAAGCCATTTCAAGACCACAACTTAAAAAACAGAAACAATAAAAAAGATTAGCTTAAACAATATATTTCTGGTGTAAAGCTCGAGAGGCTTAAAATGTTATTAAAAAGTTGCGAATATTAACCAAATGGATGACTGGGGTTGACAATGGGAACTTATTATGAAATGCAAAACATGAACATATTTGATGGTTGTTATAAAAATAACTACGGCATAGTTAGACTAAATAATTGGATATCTTCATGGTTGTTGAAAATGAATATAAAGTGTAGAAACAGACCATTAATTATTTCAACAAAAAAAATTTAGTTCTTGTAATAAATGTAAAAGTGATTAAGACTTAAAAAATATATTATATAATATAATAACATATGATATATAATACCATAATATATAACACAGGTCTACAAAAAAAAAAAAAATTTTTTCTGCTGCATAAGATATTTAAACTGATTTTTAAGTATTTGGTAATGCTGATTTCAAATCTGAACTTTGTGTTTGTTGGCAAACTCTAATTTTTTTGCGATTTCCGATTTCTCAATTTTTTTTAAAGTAAAATTTTTTATAGACATTTTATGAAACCTTGGCGACCAAGATGAAATGTGGGCACCACATACTTTGTGTCATATTTGTAAAGAGAGTCTTTGAGATTGGACAAAAGGTAAATGAAATTTTTGAAAAGAAGATTTGAAAATTTTGAAAAGAAAACTTTTGGAATTTCCTTGGCATGGTAAGAACCGTTAAACCAAATTGACCGCTTCTATTTTTGTCTTGTCAATACCTCTGGAATTAAAAACATAAAACGGCAAAAAATAACTTATTCCAACATTCCATCTGCTATTAGACCAATTCAACATTCTGAAAAGATTCCAATTCCAATTTTTAAAGGTTTATTTGTATCAGATGATGAACAAAGCATGTCTCATACAGAAACGGAAGAACTTATACTAGATTTGGAAGACTTCTCTAATATGAAACGTTTCAAATTGCCTCAGCGATTTAGTCAGAATGAATTGCGTGATTTAGGACTTTCTAAGCTAGCAGCAAAATTATTAATCTCTCAATTAAAGGAAAAAGATCTTTTTGACAATTTTGCAAATATTTTCTACTTTAGAACAAGTGAGATAACATTTGTTAATTAAGTTTCTTTCAGAAGTCTATTTGTTTATTTGACGTAATGATATTTCAGGACTTCTCTTACAATTATGTTTTTCTGTATGTAATCATACAGAATAGAGACTTATAATATTATAAATGCATATTTAGAAAAGAATATGCGTAATGAAACAAGAAGTCTAAAAACCACAGGGCCGACGACACCAGAAGCCAAGGTAGTTCTATCCCCCCCCCCCCTCCATTACCCTACTTTTTTTTCTATATATGAGGTATATATATATATATATATATATATATATATATATATATATATATATATATATATATATATATATATATATATATATATATATATATTTGTATATATATATATATATATATATATGTATATACATATATATATATATATATATATATGTTTGTATATATATATGTATGTATATATATATATATATATATATATATATATATATATATATATATATATATATATATATATATATATATATATATATATATATATATATATATATATATACACCTTACATTAATATCTTATCTAATATAGTATAACTATTAAAAATAGGTTAAAGTGAAAGTAGTAAACTGCTACAAATTCATATAAAAAAAAAGCAAAAGTTATAACAAAGTTCTACGTTCAAATTTGTTTAATTTAAATAACAAGTCATCACTAAATTCCCATTATTGCGATACAAAACACTCGTAAAAACTTGAGCATTGTAAAAAAATTGAATTGAGACAAAATGAAATTAAGTTTCCCGTCAATATGTTTTCTGAAAATGGATAATCATTTAAACAATTTTGGAGTGTCTCAAGGATTTATAATTGACTCCGAATTATTTGTAGTTTTCAAAATGATTTGCCAAACATTTACGAGAATAAATCAAAATTTTTGCAGATAACAAAAAATTACTTTCAGAAACTAATGTTTTAAAACCAAATTATAATATTAGCTTACAAAGGAAATTATACATCAGAATGGTAAAAAATGGTTTTTTTAAAAGAAAATGTGCAATTATGCGTTATGAAAATAAATATCCAAAATTAAAATATGCTTTGAATGAAACAGAAATTAAAGAATAGGTAAGTGAAAGGTGTAGTTTTTGCAACCAACCTAAAATCGAAACAAAAAATTATTTTGTGCTTATCACAATGAAGTCAACTTCTTTTAAATTTAATGTAAAATTATAGAAAACTTTAAACAAAGCATTATCATGCCTTGCAGTTTCTGCAGGGCCGCTGAGAGGGAGGAGCAAAAGGGGCATATGTTCCCCAGGCGCTAAGGTAAGTCACGTCAACCCTCAAAAAAAAAAAAATTCAAGGCTTATAATTACAAGCTGGTTTCTCTCACCTCTGTGCAAAACGTACTGTGCAAAGTGATTGAGAGAATTGTTATAGACAGGATTATAAAACACTGTGCACAATCTAATTTCAAAGTCTCAACATGGATTTGTACCTTACAAAGGGTGCTTTAAAACCTAACTGATTCCCGCAACGTTTTATCGAAGGTTTACTGATGACAGCTAGTTGAATTAGTTTTTATTGATTTTGCCAAAGCATTTAATACAGTACCATACAACAACTTCTTAATAAAATTCTTGTTTAGGCCATTAGGCCAGCTTTGAAACTGAATCACTGGTTGACTAACTAACAGGCAACAATAAATGGTAATTGAAGAATAAACGTTTGAGTGAAAAAGGGCGACAAATAGTGTCCTCAAGGATCAGTTCTCGCATCAGTGCTATTTTGTTCTTTATCTAACTTACCAGACTGCATTTATAACCATTCCAAATTATACGTTATCGGTATTAATCAATTTTTCTCTGATTATGAAAAACTGCAAGCAGACATTGACAGCGCTAAAAATTAGTCACATCACTGGTGAATTTCAACTTTGAGAAGTGCTAAGAAATGTAGGTTGTCATTAAGAGTTGTGTGCAAGCCTGGTCATCCTGTTCTATCGCAATAACCTTCCATGTTGAAAAGATATAGACTGGTCTATATAATATAGCTATAGCGGATGCTACTAACAGTTCACTAAGTAACTGATGAGCAAAACTCTATTTAACTGCTAAAAATGTCTGTATAGTCCCATTGCAAGTCCACTACAAAAATGATTGTTGGGACAACTACTCTCTGTTATGACAAAAGATTTGTAAAACAATACACTAAAGTTTTGTAAAGTAATATACAAAAGCAATTAAAGTATACATTTACAATGCTAAACTTCACATTAAAAAGTCATTAAAATCACAACAATTATAATTTAGTGATAACTTGCTTTGGCTGTTTTTCAATGCTTTAAAAAATGGGAAGAAATAATTTTATACAAATATCAATACCTTATCTTTGGACTTTAAATTAGGAGAATCAAGACAATCAGATACATAAAATGTGATCACTAATGCTAAAAGAATATGAACAAACTTTTGCGGAATACTGAAGTTCATTATATGTACCGTAAAATCGCTTAAGTTTGGCCACCATGTAACTTCGGTCATTTAAGAAAAAAAATATAAAAAAAACCTTTTCTTTCTCAAATAATATTTGTAATTAGTTTGTAAATATAAATCTATAAAAAAAATAACGTTTAAATGCAATCTGCTAAAATAATTCTTTAGCAAAACATCAATTTGAAAAAATGCATGCTATTAAAATCCAAAATAAGCAAATTATTAAAATAAATGCTATTAAAATCACATTTAATCTCTGTATTATTAAGAATCACCAAATTAATTATATTTACAAAAAAAAATTATTATTTTTTGAAAATAAACTACTTTTTTTATTAATATTAGTGAAATTTTGAAATACTCTAACTTCGGTCATTCATGGACAAACAACGAAGGAGACAATTAGCAGTAATATTGTGAAATGTTGATAAGTGTTGCAAATGTAAAATTTACCGGTAACTTGACCTGTAAATTTACCAATAAATTTTGACATTTTTATGATCGATACACACCATGGTATTTTATTTAAATAACAAATTTGTTTATAATTTCAAAATTAACTGACGGTTCTTTGATTTCTAAAAAATATTAAGCTTGTGACATTTTTTTTTTGGAGATAAAGTAACAACTCCATGACAATTATGGATGCATTGCGAATCCTGTGACCATTGGTTCTGTGGATCTTACTGTTCTACTATGGTCAACAATACGTGCAAGAATTGCCAATAAACATACAAAGCTCATTTAAAGCAAAGTAGTGTTTTTTTATTAATTGAAAAAACCTTTTTAAATTTATTGAAAAATATTTTTTCAATTTTATTACCCGGTGACGTAGCAAATGTGATAATAGCCAAAGTAATAAAATAGTTGACTAATTACAATAAAAATTAAAAATACTTCTGTTTATATTTAAAAAGGCCTTTTTTTTATGTGCTCCTTCTTGTTTTCTTTGGTGGCCCAAAAGAATTTTTTTTTTTTAGCCCGAGGCGACGTTCTCCTTAATTACTGGTATCACCTGAATTTTTATCATAATTTTAAAATAAAACAACATTTAAGAATTAGTTTTCATTATTTGTAACGTTAAGTTTGTGACGTTATTTATATATATATTTAAATAGCGACCAAACTTATGAGATGGTATTGAAAGTTCGGTCAAAGTAGATGTTTTCATTTTACGTTAAATATTGAGTAATAGTTTTTATTTTTCACATTTTTATTTTTACTATACCAATTTTCAGTATAATTTTCTGTATGTTTGAGGGGAAAAAATTAAAAAATTTTTATTTATGCGTGATAAATAAATGTTCAAAGTGACCGAACTTAGGCGATTTTACGGTATATATGTTATTTAAAAATTATAAAACAAACTAACACACGAAAAACTTTAATGGCCAGAAGAAAGTTTTGTTTTAATTAACCTTTAAATCATTAATTTTTTGTCTCATTAATAATTTTAATTAGTGTAAAATATTGTGCAATAAACATTCAAAGAAAATCAGCAGAAAAAATTTTTTCATCATTATTATTTACCTAAAGAGTTGTTATAGAGTTTCAAATTGACTTGTAGGTTTTAACTTTCTGCTAAAACAAAATGATATTTCTTATATTTTAAATTCTTTTTATAAAATGTTAATAAAGAAACGTTTTATTAAAAAAGATGTTATTATAGTAACAATTTGTAAATGTTACGAAAGTAATATTTTGAATAAAAAATTTAAGTACAAAAAAATTAACTTTGTTTTAGTAGAAAGTAAAAAGCATTAATTATAATTTAATATTATACTTAATTTTGAAAAGTTAAATATTTAAAAAATTTGATAGCTTAAGAAGAAACTTGTTAAATAAAATAATTAAAAATTAGATTAAACAATTAAAAAAAAAATTCACTGCCCTCGGACGTGTTTTGAGTTGCTCGTAAAATCACTTACGCTTTAAGAAAATTTTTACAAAAAGTTAAAATAACAAAATAAAAGTAATGGATAATGTAATATCATTAGAAAATATAAATACAATGGTAGCTGGTATGTTAGAACAACTTTTGAAAGAACCTGAAAAGAGCAATGGATCATCCAGCAATGGTGAAACTTCAAGTAGAAGAAAAAAGTTAGATAAGCATTTTTTATTAAATTATATATATATATATATATATATATTAGGTATATGACAAAGAAACTTTTTTCAAAATTTTAATTTTCCTGATGCTGCATTTGATGAACTTTTACCAATAGATCACTGTTTTGAGGTTTATTTCATTGGATCACAAAAAACCTCTCGCACCTAGCACTTCACCACTTTTAACTTTTTCAATTTTTCACTTGATTTTGTTCCCAGTTCTTACTTCCTTATGCTTGACTTTGATTTTTAAAAATGTAAATATATAATATTGTATATTGTATAGTTGTTCATATCATTGAAACAATTTTTGTTTATTTGCAGTATTAATTTGCAAGATCTGCTGTTTAGTGCTTCTTTTTAAAAATATGTCCTTTAAAAGTAAAAAGTCAAAATCAGCAGTGGAAGCAGCTGTTGAAATGTGGACACAAAATTTGAAATCTAGCACGAAGCGCCGTCCTAATATACCACAGGTATAACAGGACATGAGCGACAAATTGTGTAAAATGCCTTCCAACAGAGATATCGTTGGAAGATTCTTGGGACTCTTTGATGAATTGAAAGGACGACATGATCGATTAACTAAAATATCCGAGGAATTGATGAATCTTTGGCAGAAGTTTAATTTTACTGTTCTTTCCAAACGACAAGTGTCTGCAAATGTTGACAAACTTATCACATCATTTGAGAAACACAGAAAGCGACCAAACGCAGTATTTGAAGAAAATCTTGCTCATCTGTTCGATATAACAAAACCAGATGGAAATTGGCTTTGAAGTGAGGACAAACAACTGTACAAAGTACAAATTTATTCAGATTACAGGGTGGGATATACAACTATGAAAGTGGCTCCTATGTCAACAATCCATCCATCAAAAAGGGCCAAAAGCACATCAGAACCCTCGACAAACCAAGCGGTTATCTCCGTACCACTTTCCTGCGATAGTAAGGATTCTGAGGAAGGAAGCAGTAGTGGTGACTCGGAGGCAGTTCCAGGAGAATCTCCCAGAAAGCGTGCAACACGCCAGTCAACTAAGTCTGCTGCCAAACTAGTGTCTAGTCACTCTTTGTCAACCAGAAAAACGTCATGAGTGCTTCAAAGTCTGGCTGAGGATGGAGTTTGTGTCCCAACACCATCACAGTCTGGAGTCTGGCGTCGAACAATCATAGATGCAGAACAAGTTAAGAACCGCCTTATGGAAATGATCTCTAAAGAGAAATTTTCTTTGCATTTTGATGGTAAGAAAATTGACAAGACTGAGTACCAAGTTGTGTGTTTGAAAAATGACAAAAGAACATTAAAACTTGGCATTTTAGTTTGTGACAGTGGATCCTCTGCAAACATATATAAAGCACTACAGGACCTACTTGATGATTACAATGCATGGAACAGTATTCAGATGATCATCTCTGACACAACAGCTGTAAATACTGGTGGCAAGAATGGAGTTGTAGCCAAGCTTCAAAAAACATTTCGAGACAAGGGATTCGATGAACCTCATTACATCGGCTGCCAACACCACATTCTTGATCTTGTTCTACAACATGTGTTGGATTTCTTTTTTCCTATACAGTCACAGTCGCCTAACATTAACTACAAATTTATTGATGAGATTATGGAGCATTATGATGATTTAAAAAATACCTACGAGGGCACAGCAGTGGTAGCAGAGTATGAGAACCTTGGCTGGAGAGATGACTTTAAATTTCTTTTTCAGCTTTGTGAAGCATACAAGTTTTACAAAAATGAGGCAAAATGGCCTCGTATCAAGTGGCACAAGCTGCCATCACTGCACAGTGCCAGGTGGAACTCAAGAGGCATTTTTGCGAATATTGCATTTTTCATTCTTCCAAACTGGTGAGAACAGCTGAGGATAACTTGCGATTTTGTTGCAACTACATGGTCGCGGGCCTGGTTTTCAAACCAGCACTATGCAGAGGCGGCTTATGAAGACCTGCTGTCAGCAATATCCCAACTTAAGTGTTCCAAAGCTGTGAAATGCTTCTCTAACCACTGGAAGAAGGAATCATCAGTGCTTGATGTGCCTCGATCCAACATAGTAGCCGAGAGAGCTGTAAAGTTGATGGAGGACACTCATTCTTCTTGCAGAACAAACTAATATCTTAACTGTAAATATATTAATACTAATACACAAATCTGAAAGATTAATAACATCACTACAAATTCTGTAGGACAGTGTAGGTACTCATTCTCATGTATTTCTTGCTGACATATAATAATTAATAGCCTTTGGGCCGCTATGTGTTGTATGGTTAAATATGAAACTGTCTTAGGTGCGGGAAGTTTTTTCAAGGTATGGTGAAATCAATGTCATTTCTGTGATTTATAGGCAAAAGTTCATCATTTAGAGCCCCAGGCTAACTGATTTAAAATTTATCATATACCTAATATATATATATATATATATATATATATATATATATATATATATATATATATATATATATATATATATATATATATATATTATTCTGAACTGATAGAAAAATCTAAAGATAATTCACAACAAATATGGAATGCAATTAAAGAAATAATTGTTCAAAATAAATATAAAAATAACGCCTTGTCAAAGAAACTTTTAATTGACGGTAATTTAATTTGTGATAAAGTGCTAATAGCAGAAAAATTGAATAGCTTTTTTTGTTAATGTTAGCTCTAATTTGGTACGATATATTCCTCTAACTTCACTAACATTTGATTCCTATCTAAAAACTTCTAATAAAAAAAATGAAAAAATCAAAGCTAGATAGAATTGAGTTGCGATTTGCCTTATTAAGTCAAAAAAAGTGTCAATACATTAAAATTAGTCCATGATATGATTGAACTATCCTTAATTTATATTTTCAATCTATCTTTTAAATCAGGTATAGTTCCGGATAATTTAAAAATTGCACGAGTCACTCCAATATTTAGGGTTGGAGATGAGTCAGACCCATCAAATTACAGGTCTATTTTTATCTTATCGTGTTTTTCTAAATTGCTTGAACGAATAATGTATAATAGACTGTATAATTATTTAATTTAAATGATATTTTGTACAGTAAGCAATTTGGTTTCAAAAAAAAAAGCATTTGACTGATCACACAATAGTAGAATTAGTTAACCATTTATCTAATGCGTTTGAAGAAGCCTGTTTCACATTAGGAGTTTTCATTGATCTGTCCAAAGCTTTTAATGCCGTAAATCGTTCCATTCTAATTTAAAAAAATGGAACATTACGGAATAAACGATTCAAACTTACACTGGTTTGAAAACTACTTGTCGAACAGAAAACAATATGTACAATGTGATTATATAGAAACAACAAATCCTATAACTTGTGGAGTTCCACAGAGTTCTATATTAGAGCCTTTACTTTTCTTACTATATATTAATGATTTATCTTCAACATCAAAATTATTAAACTTTATTTTATTTGCAGATGACTCTAATCTTTTTATTCTCATAAAGATGTTGAAACACTTTTTAAACTAGTAGTTTTAATGACAAACTAAACAAAGTAAATGAATGATTTTTTGTGAAACAAACTGTCTTTGAATGTTCGAAAAAAAAAACTTTTCCTTTTCCACAAACCAAGCAAATCAAAAGAAATACCTCTTATTTAACCTAATCTCCAAATTAATAAAAATGATATCAAAAGGCAAACATTTGTTCCTTTTTTAGGAGTGATTTTTGATGAAAAATGGAAACAATATATAAACTCCATTGAAAAAAAATTTCATTAAACATTCGCACAATCTGTAGAGCAAAGACATTTTTAAATTTTAGGCCCTTAAAAATTTATATTCTTCGTTTATACATAGTTATATAACTTACGGCAATATCGTATGGGCAAGTATAAACATTCTCAAACTTACCGTCTATCTAATTTTACGGTAACCGTCCATCTAATTTTACGGTAACCGTCCATCTAATTTTACAGTTTATGTATAAAACCAAAATGTAGACTATCTCCCAAAAGTTTTAAAACTTATTTTGAAGAAATACACCATAAGTATTCAAAAACATTTTCCATAAACAACTTTGTTGTACCAAAATCTTATTTAAAACTGAACTCTTATTCAATTCAGAATCGGGGGTCATTTTTGTGGAAAAGTTTTCCAAACATTGTTGGCGAGAAGAATATTTTACTTAATCAGCTTAAAATTAAATCTAAGCGGATGTTTATTACACACAAATGTTGATTTATTATGTTTCTTTTAAAATAGATCAATAAAATCACCTAAAACACTTAAAATCAACTAAAAAACAATGTAATTAATTAAAGATAATCTTAAATTTAATTACCTTGTAAGTTCAAAAACTAAATTAAATAATTACTCAGGTAAGTCATTATCATTAATCGCATTTTTTTTGTTTTATTGTTTTTGTTTTTTGTTTTATCTAATTTATTAATTGTATTACTTTTAATTACGACGATCTTATTTTAATGTTAATATTTTTGTAAACATTTTTCTTATTTCTTAAATTTACTTTATACTCTTGTAAAAAATTTTGTAAAAAGTATATATTGTAACACGTTGCTCGGTGATAAGGCAAAAATAATGTCTTGCTCCGGCCAATAATTAGTAAATTTATGAAGGTTGTAAATTTCTTCAACGACGAAATATAATGTTCGAAAAACTAATAATAATAATTTTTAATCACATAAGTATTTACTTTATCGAATTATGGACGAAATCCTCGTTTAAGAAAGAGTGGAATATTCGTTAAAAATAATATAAGTGTAGCTATTATAGCGTTCTATCTCCGATAAAACGCTATAATAGCTATAAACTAACTTATTGTAGTCAACGTTTATACGACGTTGTGATTCCGATAAAAAAACAACGTTATTACAATGTTATAATTCTGATAAAAAATAACGTTGATGTAACCAAGGTTATTATTGCGTTGAAGTTCTGATGAAAAATAACGTTCGGGCAACCAATGTTATTACAACGTTTTAATTCTGATGAAAAATACCGTTAGTGTAACCAACGTTATTACAACGTTGGGTTTAGTTGGTTGATGTCGCCCAACATAACCCAACATAAATCTAACGTTGGATCGACGTCATGTGCCCAACGAGTTAGCACTTTCTTTGATTCACGACAAAGCATTTGGCAAATTTTTAACAATATGGATAAAAGTCCAAAATTATTTTATATCAATTCTAATTCTCCAACAAATGCTAAAAAATAGTCAAATTGGTTTAAAACTTTTTCTAACTTTATAAAAAAAATCAAATGAAAGATAAATTAGATGACTTTATTAACTATTTGTCACCTTCCTGTTCCGCTAAACTGCAGACATTATTCTACGCTGTTATTACAAAATTATTAAATTCTTTTGTCAAGCCTAAAAATGAATTGTTTACCAGCTATGCATTAACTTCATGATAACAACCATTTGATGAATTTAATGACTAGTTTTTTGGAATGGTTCTATGCTGTTATTAAAAGTTTCAACATTAAAAATAAATGTGCTTCACAATATTGTGAAGAACACATTCGAACTTCTTAACCCGGGCATATGGGTACAGATGCACCTGGTCCACTAAAAACGGTATCCCACCGGGTGTCTCCAATTTGTTAATTATATATGCTACAGCAATTATGAGTTTATTGGAGTCTCTATATCACTACTGCAAGAATATAAAAATATATTTTGACAGAGCGGGATAAAAAAAAGTACGCATGTTAGATGAAAATTTTAAAACTGGTTTTGATGACTGGTCAAATATACAGTATTTTATACAAAAGTGCAAACAAAGCAAACACCACACTGATATAGTTCAGTACCATTTAAAAAAAGTCACGATAAAAGAAAAAATTGATGCCTATTTGAAACAGCAGGGGGAGGATGAAAAGCATTACTGGAATGATGTTGTGAGAAGAATTGTTGAAAGTTTGAAGTTTTTGTGCAGTCGAAATCTAACTCCTAGAGATAACTTAGAAGAAACAGGTAGCTTTAGTCATAAAACTTTTTTGGGGCCTTGGAATTCCTTTCAAAGTTTGACACATTATTTGCTTGCACCTAGAAAATTAAGGAAATTAGGATAGAAAAATTATTTTATAAATATCATCGACAACTTATGAGGAAATTAACTTCCTAATGACAAAAACAGTTTTTCAATTCATTTTTAGTGAAGTATCTAAAGCTAAATACTTTTCACTGATTGTTGAATCGTGACCTGAACTTGTAATAATCATTCGGTATGTGAGCGAGAAAACTATAGTGGAAAAAAGATTTATTGTTTTAGTCTTCTTTTTGGCCATAATTAAAAAGCTATGTCAGATGCAGTCAGGAAAAGGTTAGACAAGCTTGCCTTAAGCATTAATGATGCTTGTTGCCAGTCAATGACAATTCATCTAATATGTCTGCTAACACAGCTTAAAAATAAGAATCAAACATTGGTTCTATTTCTTGTGGAGAATAATTTTTAAATTTAGTTAGGAGTAAATATTGTTGACACAGGTGGGACTGCACTCAATTTCAATTAGTTTTTTTCAATGCGTGTATAATACCTTTGATTCTTTAATTCGCAATGGCAAATAATTTGTTATGGTCTTGTAAGTGGTGCAGGGAAGGGCAGAAAACTTGCGATCAAAATCCTGAATGGGAAAAGGTGGTGAGCAAGAGTACTTTCTACTAAAATTTTACATGCAAATTATAATAATATCCTTGAGACCCTAGAATTAATTGTTCTAAAAACATCAGAAACAAACTGTCGGATATTTTTTAGATGTTTAAAGATGTTTTTCATCTTTATCCAGAATTGTGGTAAGAAAGGAGATTTTGAGTAAGTTTGCAACCAAATTAAGATTTTCATCATGCTTGTCCCTGTTAACTTCTAAGCACCAAGTTTAGTCTATATTACTCGCTTTTCTATCAACTCACATATTTTTCTTGCTTATATCCTTATTGCTGGAGCCAAGGAGAGAGCTCTTGTTTACAGGTTAAGCCCTGATACATTTACAAGCAAATTATTAAGTTAATTAATCTTAATACATTTATAAGCATATCACTTGACTGATTAAAACCTGACTGTGGGTGACTCATCTTTGTCTCGTCAAGGTAAATTAATTACTGGCTTTACTTTGTTTAATATTGAGTACTCTGAATTTTTTTTTTTGTTTATTGTAGAAAAATTTGTAGTTGTTCAAGATTTCTATAGATGCATTAAAGTCTTTATATTAAATTTATTGGTAAATGGATTCTTTAAAATTGTATTCCTTAACAAGTGTTAAAATGATGACTAGCACTCCTTTCCCTTTTTCTATC
Source organism: Hydra vulgaris (assembly GCF_038396675.1). Taxonomy (NCBI): domain Eukaryota; kingdom Metazoa; phylum Cnidaria; class Hydrozoa; order Anthoathecata; family Hydridae; genus Hydra; species Hydra vulgaris. The sequence goes on along the minus strand of NC_088925.1, from coordinate 15,997,908 downwards.
TCTTGTTGACTAATTGTTTTATCTTCCATTCAATATTACTCTACAAACAAAAATTTTATTAAACAACAAACTAGAAAACTCTGGGAACTAGTTAATTGAATAAGATAACTGAACCCAGTAGCTCTTCTTTGTAGTCACAACTTGTTGTTACTATTAGAAATAAGATAAATAAAAAACGAATGGCTATTAAATACTCAAAAACCATAAACCGCTTTGTTACTTAATGCTTACAATTAATTAACATCAATGAATTAGTTAACTCTGTTGCAAATAATTTTAATGTACCACATTTTATTTAAAATGTGCTTAATACTAAATACCTAGAATCTACTATGTTTTACACCGCCTTTGAATAGAACAAAAAGTTTTTTTAGTTTAAAGGAATTTCTTTCAACCTCTCTAATGTTGTTGCAAAATTTCAATGAATCACAAATAACTTTAGAAAAGTTAATTAAAAATTTTTATTTTATCTAGGTAACTTACTCGTATGTGGTCAGGGCCGTCTCTGTGTGTGGGATGGCCCTGTACGTGGTATGTCAAAAGATAATCGATTTAAAGAAATTTTTAGAAGCTTTTAAGAAAGCTATGTTTACGCTCAAAGAAGTCAATATTATCTTCTTCATATATAAAGTTTTTTGGTTTTGTTATTAAAAGGAGCTCTTTTTCTCCAAATTTTGTTTGATCAAGATCTTTAACGTAAATGCCAAAATTTTCTACCTTTTCAATTAATGCTGAAGCAATTGAGTTTTAAGGAAATGAAAGAATTGATCTCTCAACCAGCTTTAAAAACAATTGGTTAAAAGTTTGAAGTTGAAACAAATGTTTCTGCTATAGCTGCTCTCAGGAGCGCCCAAAGCATTTTTTGGTCTTTGAGATTTTCCGGACATGGAGCAAACTCTAAACATTTATATGTTTATACTTATGTCAAATAAGGATGCTTTGCAAAAAATTGCGATGATTGGAGCTTGGGAACAAAAGTGCCCCAAAATTTTGGCCCCCAAACGTGAGAGCAACAAGTTGATAAAATATTTTTTGTGCTATTTTCAACTAGACTTATATTCATTGATAGATTTTAAGTTGTATAGTATTATCTCTCAGCATTCAAAAATTATGACAATATTCAACTTGCAACCTCCTCAAATTGAGGGGGGTTTAAACTTTATATGGTCATAATTTTTAAACACTAAAATATTTTACTATAAATTTAAAATTTATCGATGAATATAAGTCTAGTTGAAAATATTACAAAAAATTTTTGATCAACTTGTTGCTCGCACGTTTGGGGCAGGGGGGGCCAAAATTTTGGGGCATTTTTGTTCCCATGCTCCGATCATCGCACCTTTTTGCAAAGCATCCTTATTTAACATAAGTATAAACATATTAATGTTTGGAGTTTGCTCCATGTCTGGAAGTTATCTATCTCAAAGACCAAAAAATGCTTTAGGCGCTCCTGGCTGCTCTTCTCAATCGCTCTGGAAAAACGATTGCATTTTTTCCTAGCAAACTTTCCCTAACTAATAAGGTACATTTTCTAAATTTATTTTATGGAGTAAATATAGATATGTATAAAGCTATATTTATTTATCATTGTTTATCAAAAACATTTCAGTGTTTGTTGTCATTTCACGCTAATCACTCGTCAGCGTTTGTCAGTTCCTTACTTAACAGTAATAAGTGTGCAAAAATTAGGAATGAAAAAATCCAAAGTCGGAGAATAGCAATTTTTAACTAAGACATATTTTATTGTCCGGAATGTAACAACTATTTTATTATCCGGACATATTTTATTGTCCGGTGTAACAACTATTTTGCTTCACTCTATAAAATTCAAGAAGGTTTTTCAACTAATAATGCAAAAAAAACAACAACTATATTTTGTTAAGTTTGTGCTGAATTCTAAATAATATAAACAAAACTCTAGCAAAATCTAAGATCAACTAAGCATAGAATTCAAAGAACCTATTCCATCATTATGTGTTGCATTATTGCATTGGTTTATGTATATATTAAAAATAACTGTCTGAGCGTTTTTCAACCTTCTGTTCTATTACATAAAATCGTATATTAATACAAAGTTATAATTCCCATGACAATTATAAAACTACAATAATCATTAAAATAATAATCATAAATAAATGCCTTAAGTGACTTTCATCGCGTTTATCTACGTGACTTTTACCGCGTTTACGTAACAATTTTAATTCACCAACTTTAATAGAACATTATGTAAATAAATATTTTTTAATGATTTTTAATAAATTTTTTGAATTCTTTTTTGATTTCCTTGCCGTGATATCTCTACCCTAACCATAATTATATTTTTACCTCTTTATTTGGTATGTCAGCTTTTACACGTTCAAATCAAAGCTTTATGTCGACTGAGTACATATTCTTACCTTTCAAAGTGTCAATGTAAGTACTACTACTTCTTATTAAGCTTGAGTAAATGGCCAGTGATAGATAAAACGGGAATACTTGGAAAAAAGTTTTTATTTTTTTTTAAACCAAAGAAATTACAAACTATGAACTGGGAAAATGTTTTAAATAATGCCCTTGATTTGATCCGTTCGTTACTTTACACTTCTATTAAGGCGACACCTCACGAACGATTATTTAGTTTTAGTTGACATTCTTCTAACGGAAACTCTGTTCCTTCATGGTTGGCAAATTCCGGTCCTGCTTTTTAAATAGGGATGTTTGATACAGGAAATATGAGCTTCTGGTAGATGAGATTAAGCTCTTAAAAGCTAATAGTTAATATTCACACACAGTTGTCCAAAAAGGGGTTCTAACCTTTTTTGGAAATGACCCAAAAAATCCTTAGGAGGGTTGATTCTATAGATAATGGTGATTACTTTGAAACAAAAATTAAAATCCTTTAATTACGTCCGCAGGAGAAAATTGCATTTAAAGTTTTTGCCTAATTTGCACTAAGAAATTTAATTTTCAAGATGCATTTCCACTCCTAAAAATCACTAAAAAAACCTTTTGTTTTGTCTTAAATGTTGCAAATATCTCTAAACAACATTGTATTAACTTAGCGTTTAACTTTTTTTTCCTTCTTTATTAAAATTTAAATTTAAAGGCAATAACATTGAAATATATTAGCGCCAAATTTTTGCTGCTGAAATAATGTAAACAAATAAATTGGCATTTCTGTTTAAAATTAATTTATCTTTGTCAAAAAATGCCCAATTCAGAAAAAACTCGCAGTGTATAATTTGTAGGGTGGCCAAATCAAAGCTCAAAGAAAATCTGCCGCAAATTGAGCTTGATATATTGAATCAAAAAATAGAAGTCTACCCTTCATCATCACAGCCAGCTGAAAAAAGATGCAATATTCGTTTTTCAGTACTTGCAAAAGGACATCCACACTTTTTTACTATAGGTACAAGGCGGGAAGATGTACAGAAACTTGCTGTAGTGTGCTGAACAAATAGCATCTGATTTAATCTCTGAAAAAACCTCTCCAGGAGGTACAGTCAAATTTAGTTTGGCAAGTGGAGGTAAATCTTTAAAAGTTCTCCAAGGACATTCAGCGAAGTACAAGTAGCAACTATTTACTGCTGAAGCATTGGTCCAAGTTTAAGACAAACGAATCTATTCAATGTTGATGTGAAAAGGCTTGCAACAGCTCTAAACAACTCAATGGAAGAAAGACCTGTGATGACAAACGTGAAGCGAAAACTTGACAACCTCTGAAAAAAATTAGCAGATTTTTTCATGATGTCAAATGTTGTCATTCTGGACGAAGAAATGAAAAACCAAGTTCGAAAAGTTGTTCACTACAAGAACTTGAATGCCTTAATTAACCATATTCTCTCAGTAAGAGTACTTACATCACATCAATTTAGTTAAACTTTGAATTAACGGAAGTGGTTCATTTTTGAAAATTACCCTCAGCGCAATTGACACGTATTTCAAGCAAAGTTATACTCAAGGATTATTATGTCTCCAATCAAATTCTTCTGCCCAGGATGGTGGTGTAGAAAAACAGCAAATTGTTGCTGCAGCAGTAGGTATCCTGAAACATATGAAAATCTTGGGACACTATTAAGCCTCATACAAATTGAAGATGTGTCTTACATAATTTCATATGACATGAAAGTAGCTAACATTTTATGTGGAATCCAGTCTCGCTCTAGCAAACACTCGTGTTGCTTGTGTGATGTCGAGTCTAACAACCGTACAAACTCTGGCCAATCAAGTACATTTAGTTCTTTATGCAACAGCTATGGTGGATTTCTCTCTTCAGACACAAATTTTATCGGCTAAGAATTATGCAAATGTTGTCCATCCTCCATTAATTAACCCCAACTGGCAATCTGAGCTTATTCTTGATGTAATTCCTCCTATCGAACTCTGTCTTTTTCTTTAACCATATTTTCAAGCAACTCCTTGAAATATGAGATCAAGAACAAGAATGGCCGAATCTCTAGCACCTTCAAATGCAAGCATATCATTGGGGACAGTTAAATGGAAATGAATGCAACAAACTGTTGAAGAATGATGACATTCTTCAGAGTCTTGCCCAAAAGTATTGTGCATTGCAAGCAATGCCTTTTGTTGATTGCTTCAGAAAGTTTCAATCTGTTAAAAAGCTTGCTTTGAAAAGATTTTGGAGGCAGGATTCTGTCAAAATATTTCAGAATTCAAGCATTCTTACCTAGCTCTTGGAATTTCAGTTACTCCCAAAGAAATTATTCATCACATTAAAGAATATGCTAAAAAAATGAAACTGGGCTCGGAATTTTTAGTGAGCAAACCACTGAATCAATGCATACCAAATTCAAGATCCACTGACAAAGGTTTAAAAGGCAACCTATCCTAAATATGGGGACAAACTTCTGAGTTTTTTTATTGATATTAACAGCAAATACAATTGAAATTTAATTATTGTGGATTGAAGACTCTAAGGAGAAAAATCTCAGTCAGAGTATATTTTTGTGTGCGTAATTACTTATTTTTGTCAGAAGATCAACAGTCTCAAATTTGTATTGGTTTAAGCTTCTTTGTAATTCAGTGTATATATATTTAGAAACATATCCACATTCTTTTGAAAAAAGTTGTTTTGAATATAACCATGCTTAATAATAAAATTTTAATAATAGTTTCTTTTGATTTTTTATCTTATTTTAAATCAAAAGAAATTTGATATCTATGTTGTATATTGATATACTAGTATTAGAATGTATATACAAATATACTATATCAAAACTTAGTTTTGAATCTAAAGGATATTAGTTTGTGATATTTTTATAATTTAAGGCAAAAAAAAACAAAACTGTGCAAACACTTTTTGATATTAAAGGTTTTCGGTGTATTTAGGCGGAAAATTTAAACGCAATTTTCTGCTGCAGACATAGTTAAAAGATTTTAATTTTTTCTTCAAAGTGATCTCTATTACTAATAGAATTACCCCTCCAAAGGATTTTTTGGGTCATTTCTGAAGAGGTTAGGACTTCTTTTTGGACAACTGTGCAAATGAAAGAATTTTGATGGAAGTAAAGCTACTGGTACTAAAAACACGTTTTATCAACGATTGCTATCAACACTAACAATGACAATAAAGATTCCATCAATAAACTTGATACTATTTCTTTACCTGATTTAATGGAATTAATATTTAACTTGAATCCACTTCAACCTGAAAGATCTCAACATATTTCTATGCTCTTAATTTTAATTGAAGACCCATCCCTTGTCATTCTGGAAGATCATTGAACTATTCGTAAACAAGTTATTTCTTTTATCGCATTTTATTGTGCTTAAAAGATAAAACGTATTGTAGATTGAAGCGTAAGTTTGGTGGCTGGTGAAAATTGACTATGCGTGCTTCAAATTGCCATACATGGGCTCCGTGTAAAAACATGATACGATGCCACTTTTTAAATGCCAAATGTTGTGTTCTTTGCAAAAATGGAGCCAATTTTAAATTTTTTTGTGGGAAAAGTTATTATGATATAGCATGGCATATTCGAAGGTTGAAGTTGTTGGCAAAATGAACTTCAAATTATATAAATCCTAGCATTAAAACTTAGAGGCAGTTGAGTAATTATTTTGTGAGCTTTAAATCTTCAGATCCTTCTCAGCCAAAAAGTGTATTATTTTTTTGGTTTTTAGACTGAAGTCCTCAGTCTCTTACATGATTTTACTGTATTGATGCAACCTGTTGACTTGATGTGCTGAATCATATATGAGACTGCGTGAGTATAATAAGCTGTACTTGATGCCTCACTAATAATTTTTTATGTAACGTTCGACATATTGTGTGCGTTGGGAATACTTGAAATCTTTGTGGTGTCAACAAAGCGAGAGGTTTGTTGGGTTAGTAACATCTTGGTTGCTGGTTGTTCATGAATCTTTTTCTAATCAATAATATCAATCCAGTCACTAGGATTAAAATCAATGTTTGAAGTTTTGAATTGTCTTACAGTGTTGGTACTTGCTGTGGGCCTACAGTGAAGAATTCTTTTAACAGCTCTTTGGTGGTTTTGTTTATTACAATTTGCTAGCATTGCAATCGAAATGCTTTCTTCATGTGCAAAATAAGCATTACGACTGATATATGGCTCAGCAACTGCACGTATGTCACAGGAAATATAAATGTGTATCTAGCAGTGCGTTAACACTTTGAATTGTACTTTCTGAGAAGTGAAGGCAATGATTAAAACTATTGCTTTGTAATTTTATTAAAACTTATATTTTCAATTAAAAAATAGACTAAGCAATATGTTAACAACCATTATTGTAAAAGCAATGATTTTTGTCCAATACAACTTTTGGCATCGGTTTATATATATATATATATATATATATATATATATATATATATATATATATATATATATATATATATATATATATATATAAATATATATAAATATATATATATATATATATATATATATATATATATATATATATATATATATATTTATAAAGTTAGATACGTGAGTAAATTAATAATTTCCTAACAAATATGTCACATATTATATGTCATAAATGATTTTGCAATGGTTTATTACGGGTTCTCAAAGCTATTGATAGCAAAGTATAAGGTGTAATATATGTATTATCTCAACTATTGCACAGAATAAAAGTTATAAAATCTGATTACGGGTCATTTTTTCAGACTAAAAGCAATACAAAAATCTGAACAAATTGCAGCAGTCAACAGCAAATTTTCAGAAAAAAAAATTGTTAATAACTTTTTATTAAATGTTTAAATGAGAAAATTTGTTAATTCAATTTAAACTATTCAGTTGATTTGAAAGATACAAAACAACTTTTTTTATAAGAGATCTTGACATAAAAACATACTTCTTACTTTTTAAAACAATTTTTATTTGGAGTAGCTCTTTGAGTTATCGGTTTTGTGGCCCAAGAAAAAGTTCTTAAATAGTATTTAAATATATTTTTTTTCATGCGAATGATGAAATGCATAACCATGGAGTATTGTTGAATGAAAATATTATTAAATTTAAATTAATGTCTTCTGGAAAATATATACAGTTGTTAAAAAAAAGCTAGAAAAAAGAGATTTTGGAGAAAACATAAAAATTCATATTAATTTGTAATAATAAGTGAAATACTTTTATTTTATAGCAAAAAATACTTTTACTTTGTAGCAAAAAAGATTTTATCCAATTGTGTTAATAGAAAACAAGCACTGACCATTCACTGTGGAACAATTTATATCCGCTAAAAGCTTTGTGATATCTTTAATTTTTTGAAAAAGATAGATTTATTTAATTGTAATACTCTCTCTGAACGTTTAAAATTATTAGTAATAAACTTGGGTTTCAACACAAAACGACCTCTTTAAACTATTTCAAAGAAACATGTTGGCTAATTTCAAAATTATATAGCTCCTATTTAAACAAGAAAAACAAAAATACTCCACGACAACCAAAAACATCGAATTTTTGTCTTACATTAAACTGTCATTTTTGTGAAAAATATCTGATTCAACTAAAAAAAGACTGATTTCAATTGCTAAAAGATATTGCCATTCTGCAAATGTTAAATTAGTATTTACCTCACTAAAAAATTTTAAATTCTTTTCATCTAAAGGTTCTATTCTTCTAGAGATCAAATCATTTGTGGTGTATAAATTTGTTTATGCAGGATATAACTCCTGTTATATAGGCAAAGCTACTTGCGGTCTAAAGACGCGGATACCTTAACATTAAAAGACGCAAAAAAGTCTCATATCTATAAACATCTCCTTGCTAATGAAAACTGTCTAACGCAATTAAATAATAATGTTTTTCCGTTTTTGATTCGGCAACTAATAAATTTGAGTTGAAATTTAAAGAAGTATGTATAGAAAGTAGTAGGTTAACAGAAAACATTTTCTGTTAAGCTACTACTTTCTATACATACCTCGTATTTTTTTAACATATTTTTTTACTATTTCTTATTTATTTAGTATAACTCTATGTCAAACTTTTTAATCGATTTTGTTGTATTTTTGTAATTACATTTTTATTAGTTTGTGCACAAGTTATGTGCAAAAAAGTCGTTTAAAAAAAGTTTTTTTTTTTTAAATTAGTAAAAAATTACTTTACAAAGTTTTTCATCAATAAAGACTCACCAGAAATTAATGATCAAATTAATAAAAATTTTTCCTATGTAATTGGAAACATTTTTGCTTTAATGAAGGCAAAACAAATTATGTTTTTAGTTCTATTTCGCTCTTTCTTATTCTTTTTTTTCAGGATCACCCAATGGGCTTGGGACCTGAAAAATACGTCTTTTGAAAGTTTAACGTCTTTTTTTACGTCGCGTCCCCATTGGGCAGTTTTTAGTTCTTAATTTGAAATCCACTTTTTTAAAGGGCATCTTCGTAAATACATATAATGGAACTGAATAAATTTTCATCAGAGAAGTTACGTAGTTTTAGTTAAACCTGTTATTAATTGAAAATGGGATTTGTTTTGAAATTCAGGGTTGTTGATTGGAGATAATAGTAATATACAATAATTCACCATTTTGTTTTTTTGTTAGGTTTATATAAAGTTTTAGAGAGGTTAAATGTGACATCAAGAAAATTTATAATTTTTAAATTTATGCTTATTTCATTTATTAACCAATATTTTAAATAAATTTTATAATTGTTTTCTTAATTTTATTGTGGACCAGATCCTTTTACGTAAAACTATTAAAGCATGTTGTGCAAAACACATTATAAAATTATGAGTCATACACGATCGGAACTTTAAAGTTGAGGCTTTATAAAATGTTTACAATAAAAATATTTTTCCTTGGCAAATATTAATTAATAGATATAAAAAACTGATTTATTGATAAATCATTATAAATCAATTATAAAAAAAATTGTAACAATTATGGTATCTATAAAGAATAAAATGTAAATAAAATCAGATGACTAAAAGGCAAAAAAAAAAGTAATAGTTGCAAAAACTTTATTGATTAAAAAAAAGTTTGCAATGATATAGGAGCACCATTATTAATTTTTTTTTTTTGGGTTGCCACAGCTTGGTAAATAATATCAAGGGGTTGTGGCATTGGAAAGGTTAGGAATTGCTTGTTTACATTGCGTGTGTTTGTTTTTAAGATTTAAAAAAATGTGCTTTCCAAAAATGTCTTTTTGTAAAATGTTCAACTTTTACAATCTAAAAAATAGTATAACTTTTTTTAACTAGTAGAGATGTTTTTCAACGAGTAAGTAAAACTATTAGTTTACATTTTTACCTAAAATATTTAAATACAATTATAAGTGCTCAACAAATGTTAATAAAAACCTCAATATATATAAAATAATTTTAAATTCTACACAATAGAGCGCTCAATGTTTTAGAGCAATAATAAGGATCAGTAATTTTTACTGATTTATCTTTTTCACGTATATATATATATATATATATATATATATATATATATATATATATATATATATATATATATATATATATATATATATATATATATATTTATATATACATGTATATATGTATACTTCATGTATATATATATATCTATATATATATATATATATATATATATATATATATATATATATATATATATATATATATATATATATATATATATGTATATATATATATATATATATATATATATATATATATATATATATATATATATATATATATATATATATATATATATATATGTGTGTCCCAAAAAAAAAAATTTTAATACAACATTGTGCCCTATGGCAATCCTCTTTATTTGGTCCCCGTAGACCACCAGAAAAATATTTTGGCCTCAAAGCCATTGATAAGCTTAGAAGGTGTTTTAAAAAAAAATTCATATACATTTTAATGACTTTGCAGAGTTTTTTTTGCATTTAATTGATGATTAAAACTCTGTAAATATATTTAGAAAAGAAATATATATTTTTTAAACTATTAGTTATTAGGATGTTGAAAAACAGTATATATTGTATACTGCTACTTAATTCTAATTTAAGTAATATAAACTTAATTACTTAATGACAATTACATATATGTAAAATGTATATAAAAACTTAAATTTTGTGAACAATACTGTTGTATTTTCTAATATAGAAAATAATATTAAATATGGCTAGTGCAGGAAATATCGCAAAGGCTAGTGGAAGCAGAATTCTTTATCTGTAGCGGTACCTTCTTCAGATATTTCCTCTAAACAGACTTCAAACCTGTGTGGAAGTTTGGCGCAGAATTAACTAGATTAACTCGAGTCATGCAACTGCAATCAAAACATTGTTATCCAAAATCGGATGTCCTCTGGCAAGTACAGGCAAGCTGGTGATATTTGTTATGCTGATAGTAGAAACGAAATATCAAATGTGTGCATTTTGGAGGAGCTGGTTAATATTTGGAACAAGACATTGATGAAAATCTTATCCTCAGTGAACGGTCAACTAAGTAAGCAACTAAATATAAAAATCTTTTGTCATAAAAATTAAGTATTCTGTGAAACTTATTCGTGAAATATATTTACAAATAAATTTTTATGGTATATATTAAAATGTTAACATTTTTGGGTGTTGTAACTGTTTAATTTAGGACAAGAATCATTGCTCTGTATACCTAGTAGGTTTTAAAGAAGAGAACATTAGAGATGAGCGAAGAAACCACGAGTCAACACACTCAAGAGCTATTATACAAGGCCAATGTTTTGTTTTCTATACACATGAAAGATATTTTAAAGTTAATTAGCCAGGATCCTAGAAGGAGTAAAGAGTCTGTAGAAGAGGATTCTATTTTTTGAAGAGATTTTTAAAAGGAGACATGATCAAGATGTCATAGAAAAATGACAAAATATTTGCTGAAATAGTTGTTGAAGGTGAGGAAAAGATGAAAAACCTGTTGAGGCAGATGGTTGAAGACGAGCAACTAAAAAGAAAGCCAATTACTGGAAAAAGCAGCAAAAGAAGCTTTGAGAAATTTTGAGCAGGAGTTCTCGAGTTATTGTAGTGGAACAAATAATAATTCAGACTTTGAGACTCCTACTGCATTAAAAAAAAAAAGTCGAATGATTCAACCAAGATTTGCCTTCAACTCAGTCTGAATGATGTTTTAGATAAGTGGGTTTCATTAATGGCTAGGTAAATAAGTTTATGTATAAAAAAGTAAAGTATATTATATATTATATACAAATATTTATAAATAAAAAACCTTCTAATTAAAACAACTTAAATGTTACATAATTTAAAAAATGATAATGCTCTGTTTTTTTAGATATCAATCTAATTTGAGAGCTAAAAAGCAATTTTGTCTTCCTTATTCTGAGCTGGGAGAGTAGATGTTGACATTTCTAAGTTGCAGACGGCAAGAACAAATCATGAAATTATAGAGAATGAAGCACTTATAGAAAGAGAGCAGAATCTAGATAAGATTAGGGGTTTAAAACTTGTTCTTCACTTTAACACAAAGTTAGTCAAACAGTACAGCACAGAGGTCAAGATTCTATAAAAAGTAGAAAGGTTGGCAATTAGTGCTTTTTCTTCAGAGCCCGGTTCACTTAACTTTCTTCTTGGAGTCTTTGAAGCTCCCTCCCTTAAAGGGAAAAATCAAGCGCTGGCTATCCAAAGTCTTGTGAAATATTATAACTTAACAGACCAGATTATCGCTTGTTGTGCTAACAACTCTTTTGAACACTAGAAAATATAATTCAATTAGAAATATTGCAGTTAGATTAAACTTTAGTTATTAAATCTTTACCTTCTCCAATTCTTTGGCTAATGTGCAGGTATGATGTATTACTATATAAATTACAGGCTTTTTTTTACTTTTATTTTTCTGAAAGTAATGTCAAAAAATGATAATATTAAATTTAGGCACCATAAAATAGAACGACATGTTTATCATGTTATGATGGAACTACCGGGAGAAATGAAGGTACCCAGTCAATCTTTATAAAAAAATATCAAGATCTTTGACCTAAGATTGAAAAAGATGTAATTACACTGCCCAACATTAAGAAATTTGATTGGAACAGACCAGAGTTTGCTCTTGGAACCCTCTTTTACAATCTTGTAAATGAAACAATGCAGTTCTGTACAACAGCTCTTAAAACAAATATTTTTTACTGAGATGATTACAAGTATTTATTTCAACTGGTAGTTTTTTACCTTGGAACAGATTCGTTGAATTGCATGTTTTTACAATCTGATGCACATCAAGAAGCAAGACATATGGCTGATTCATTGTATCTGTTAGCAATGCAAATGACCAAGAAATAAGACCAGCAACTCAGTATCAATGAGATTAGGATGATACAAGATGCAACAGATTATATAGTGATCTTTCTTTGTTTATTCTTTTTGAAGAGCTCAATGGCAGCTCAGGCTCCATTCATCAATCTTAAAGCATTCAAAATTTGATTGCAGATCATGATAGATCCACTTTACTCCAAGAAGTATGGAAAAATTGGCAAAGCTCATAATCTTAGTACTCTCATTCACACTTGGCATTTTACACCACAGTTTGTTATCTTCGCTTATGCTGACCAGGGCTTAGAGGATAAAGAGAGGATGGATATTCTTGTGAAGTTGTTAAAATATGATGTTCCAGAGATAAACAGCTTTGATAAAGAACAACTAGAACCTTTTACACAGGTCTGTCCTCTCTCAAAGCTATCAGACTTCGTTTCTCAGGAGTTTTGTCTATTTTTTCTCCATAATGGTATAACCAAAGATGACATTCTCTTATGGAAAGAAGAAGGCGTGTCAAATTTGGAGGATAATCTCAGCAAGATCTTTCAAGACATTTGTATCCAGAGTACGTTAATTAACAGTTGTTAATAACAGGACAAATTGGTTCATGATTTCATGGTAGGACACATTCCAAAGACAGGCTCCGAGACATGTAGATGGTGGTTTTAGACAACCAGCGGAAGGTGTGTAAACGCATCACTAAATAAGACTCAAATAACCTTTATGGTTATATTTTCGTTTCGAAAATATATATTTTTTTAACCAAAGTTTAATAATTCTTTCGCCACATAATTTTTTTTTTGCATTTTCGTAATATTTCATTTAAAAAAACATTTCGAAACAATGCAATTATAATAAAGAATAAAATAAATCTTAATAATTTTTTCAAAGCTGCAGTAAGTATAGCAGTCAGAATTAATGCATTAGATGATTATCTTTAAGTTAATTTGATTATTTTATAAAAATATTTAATACTACTGGAGTTCAAATCAATAAATTCAAAATAAACTTATTAAAATTTATATGCAACTTTTTTCTAAAACACCTTTTTCAGTTAAACAGTGACTTTTAGCCCAGATATTTATTTTTGTGGTCTACTGGGACCAAATAAGGAGGGTATTTTTTTTCTGGGACACCCTAATATATATATGTATATAAATATAAATATATATATATATATATATATATATATATATATATATATATATATATATATATATATTTATATATATATATATATATATATATATAAATATATATATATATATATATATATATATATATACATATATATATATATATATATACATATATATATATATATATATATATATATATATATATATATATATATATACATATATATATGTTAAATACGTTGTATACGGTTATATAAAAATGAACACTAAATATATTCTTCGTTGTAAAATCTCTTTGTTATAATTAGCACTTTATATATATATATATATATATATATATATATATATATATATATATATATATATATATATATATATATATATATATATATATATATATATATATATATTATGTATATATTATATACATAAATCAGTTCTGGAAAACCGCCATCTTGCTTTTAGCACGTTTTTCCGCTGATCTGTAGTGGCGTATTCAGAAAATGTTTTATCTTACGAAATGTCGTGTTACAATAGGGCCGCAAACACAACAATATATATATATATATATATATATATATATATATATATATATATATATATATATATATATATATATATATATATATATATATAAACAGAGCCGTACCGAGCCAATTTTTCGCTTCGGGCAAGAAAAGAAAAGTGCGCCCCCCCTCCCCCACAAAAAAAAAAAAAAAAAGAAAATTAAACGAAAAAAACGATTTATTGATCACAAAAATTATCATATCAAGTTATAAGTAAAATTTGTCATTAAGGTTGCACAAACTTTAGTTCAATATCACTTTTCTGGCTTTTCTTGAGGCAAATTTACTAATGACAACATCAAAATCAATGTTGTTTGCCACTTCATTTTTAATTGAAATTATAGCCAAACTAGACAAACGTTCTTGTCCCATTGTTGACCTCATATAGTTTTTTATGAGCTTAAGTTTACTGAAACTTCCCTCACACGTAGCAACTGTGACTGGTATGGTGAGGAAGATACGAATAGCAATTGCCGTGTTGGGATAAGCATCAGTCAAAGAATATTTATGAATGAGCAGCAAAATGTCGATCGGGCTAGATTTTTCAAAGTTGTCCATCATTACAGCAGCTTGATATCTAAAGCTTGCCATTTCTGACTGGAAATCGGAGAATCTAAATCTGCCTTGTAAATTTGAAATAAATTTGCAGCTTTTTTTTTGAGTTCATCCACTGAACTTTTAGAGAGTGAATGCCCACTGAGGAAGTCAAAATCAGAGGATACAGCAGACATAGCCTTAAACTGCCACTCAATTTGTGTAAAAATGCTGTCAAACACAAGGTTACACTGAGATCCGAATTCTGTTTTTGCTGTGAGAAGGTGAGAGTCATCTTCAGCTTCATAAAGTGCCATCCGCTTCACTTTGCACTTCCTCTTGATTGGAAAGCAACCATCAATTCTACTCTGGTTAGCTTTTTCTGTGGCAACTTTGATAATGTTGTCCACCTCAACATCTCGAATATTCTGAATGGAAGCCTTCAATCCTTTCATTTTTTTTTGCGGCAATGTCAATTGAAATGGTTTTTGACTGAAGCAGTTTGTTTTCCCGGTCAATTAGAGAAAGAATTTGACACCAGAAATCCAACAAATACAAAAAACTGAAATCAATTTGAATGAGAAGTTCTTTTGCACTGCTAACTGTGACAGCATTTGTCATGGGATTGTGGATAATGGATTCCAAAACTTGAAGAACATCTTTGATTTGTCTGTGCAATGGTGTGATTGCTTCTTTTTTGGCAGACCATCTTGTGTCACTGTTTCCCTTTAATGAGATGGCCAACTTTTTCATCAGTTTTTTCCATCTTGACGTGAAGCTTGAAAAAAAGTTAAAGATGGCTTGAACCTTTCCAAAAAACGTAATCATGAGTGGGGAAACCTCAGCAGTATAAACACCAACAAGATTTAAAGTGTGAGCTGCGCATGGAAAAAATCTTGCTGATTCATTAAGAGAATGGATGCGAACTTTGACGCTATTTTTTTTTCCAGACATATTGGCTCCATTGTCATAGCTTTGGCCCCGGCAATCGGAAATGGTTAGACCATCCTTCTTCAATTTATCAGTTATCTCTGTTGCAAGACCTTTTCCGGTTTTTTGGTGAGATTCAATAAAGTCCACAAAGCTTTCCTAAATTGTGCAGGTTTCATTACTGATGTGGACATACCTGATGATCTGAGTCATCTGCTCTTTGTGGGAGGCATTTGGAAAGCAGTCAAACAGAATAGAGTAGTATTTAGCTTCTTTGATGTTTGACAAAATTTCGTTCCTGACTTTCTGCCCAAGTAACTCAATCAGCTCATTTTCAATTCAAGGAGAAAAGTAGGATGTTGTGGGTTTTTTTGCTTTGACGGACACAATGTGTTCAGCCACTAATGGATAATAATGGCTAATCAACTCAATTAAGCTCAGAAAAATGCCACTGTTTGTTGACCGATGTCTTCTGTTGTTCCCCGAAGGGCAAGATTGTTCTTGGCACAGAACAAAATTGCATCAAAAATCACTTTCAAGATGTCTCTCCACTTTTTCATCTCTCCACTGATAACTCTCTGCAGATCAGAATCCAGGGTATTTTCTTCTTTGAGGCTTTTTTCAAGAGTTTTCCAATCAGAATAGCATCTTTGGTGTTTATTGCTGTTTTCATGGTCAGGAATTCTTGGGTTTAGTTTTTTCCAGTCACAAAACCCTTTGTAAATTTCTGAGAAATTGTTGGTTTTTGTTGTTGAAAATAACAAACAGCAAAAACAAAATAAAGAATCTTTTTTGTTGCTGTATTGCAGCCAAGTGCAAACAAATTTTTCACCATTGGAATAAATTTTTTCATATTATTTTGAGCTGAAGTGTCGCATTCTGTTTTCAAAATTACACAGCGTGTTCAAAATTCTCTTCTGTCTTGCTCTGGCCCATACTCAATCAAAAAGCATCTTGTTTTGTCCGTTATTTTAGGCTATGTTGCTGGATCCCTGTGTTGAAAATTTTCTTCCGAGACCACTGGAATTTCTGAGATTTCTGAATGAAGTTCATCCTCGTCCATTTCAACTGGGCCTGAAAGCTGGGCATTTCCATTTTCCCTTGTTGGTTCTGAATCAGTTGTGCAAAATTCTTATTAACTTTTGCTGATAAAAATCTCCTCTTCAATTAACTCCAAATGATGATCTGAACTTAAGTCAATTAAAGGATCTGTTGAATTGTCATTAACTTCAATACAAATATCCTCTGAAATAATTTGTTTTTCCACTGAGTTTGTTATCAACCACTTTTTGAAACAGTTTTGTAGTTTCTCGTCACTTTCTTGGCGCTGTTTTCTTTTCTTCTTATATTCAGCACCAGATAATTTTTTGGTTCGATTCATAATAGAATCATAATGTTCAAAAGTTATCAAAGGTATGTTAGTGTTAAAGGACGCTCTTTTGTTCAGTAAATGAGCTTTAATATTTAGGAGTTTGTGTCAAGAGGTGGAATTTTAATTAATTTTCTTATCAACAGCAGCAACGCCGTGAAAATTTTTTTCTTAAACTGATTATTGTTTTTTTAATTTATTAAAATTTGCGCCCTCCCAATTTTGGCGCCTCAGGCCGCGGCCCGGCCGGCCCCGCCCTTGGTACGGCCCTGTATATATATATATATATATATATATATATATATATATATATATATATATATATATATATATATATATATATATATATTAGTTTTAAGGCATCCCATCAGTAAATTGGTGCAGAAAAAAAGTTATAGATTTCTTAAAAGAAATTAAAAAAAATTGAAAGTAACTACGTTGGAATTTGCAGCATTCACTCTTTCCTTACTATGCGGCCGTATACGAAATGTAAATATGAAATCAGAAAAAGAATTGATTTCTTTAGTTCTTACTTGTAAACCAGAGTAGATTCAAAACATATTTCTGACTTTGTAGTGATCCCATGCACACTTAATTTTTCGAAAACGTTTTTAAGCATGGAAACTGAAGATAATTATGCATGGAAATGAAGGATATAAAACTTTCAACTGGTTTTTAAGCATGGAAACTGAAGATAATTATGCATGGAAATGAAGGATATAAAACTTTCAACTGGTTTTTAAGCATGGAAACTGAAGATAATTATGCATGGAAATGAAGGATATAAAACTTTCAACTGGTTTTTAAGCATGGAAACTGAAGATAATTATGCATGGAAATGAAGGATATAAAACTTTCAACTGGTTTTTAAGCATGGAAACTGAAGATAATTATGCATGGAAATGAAGGATATAAAACTTTCAACTGGTTTTTAAGCATGGAAATTGAAGATAATTATGCATGGAAATGAAAGATATAAAACTTTCAACGGGTTT
The DNA here is from genome assembly GCF_038396675.1 of Hydra vulgaris. Classification (NCBI taxonomy): domain Eukaryota; kingdom Metazoa; phylum Cnidaria; class Hydrozoa; order Anthoathecata; family Hydridae; genus Hydra; species Hydra vulgaris. Next base: position 15,979,681 of record NC_088925.1, on the reverse strand, counting down.
TTAAGCATGGAAACTGAAGATAATTATGCATGGAAATGAAAGATATAAAACTTTCAACGGGTTTTTAAGCATGGAAATTGAAGATAATTATGCATGGAAATGAAGGATATAAAACTTTCAACTGGTTTTTAAGCATGGAAACTGAAGATAATTATGCATGGAAATGAAGGATATAAAACTTTCAACGGGTTTTTAAGCATGGAAACTGAAGATAATTATGCATGGAAATGAAGGATATAAAACTTTCGGTTTGCCATATGGTAAAATGTAGCACTGAACAGAGTTCGTCAATAAGCAGGATCAACGACGATTTAGAAATATTTGGCAAATTTGATTTTATAATAATAAATTTGATTATTTGTCTTCGGGTCTTTTTTTCGGTCTGGTCTTGATAAAGTCTGAATCTGTACTTTTTTTGACTTCTTCATTATGAGATAGGAATGTGGGAATTAAATTTTATTTCATTAGGGCTTTTATTTTCATGACGTTAAACTTTTCTTTTCTTTTCTTTACTTAATTATCTTTTCTTATACTGTTGTGTTTTTATTTCTATTTACTTATTTTTTTTGTTTTTGCTTGATTCATGAACTAGGTTTTTTTAAAGTTTTTTATTTTAAACTGCTGTTAAAAGACCAGAAGGCCTAAAATTTCTTTCTTAAATCGGTCCAGAATTTTTTTTTGTAAACTGTCTTTATTTTTTACAACTATAGCAATTCTAAGTTTTTATAGCAGTAGCTAATTGATTTTTTATATATTTTTGCTTATTTAAAACAATTTTATATATTATCTACTTGTTTATCTACGTTTTTACATAACAACATTTATAAATTACGACTTATTAAAAGAAGATAAACAAAAAAGTCTTACTCTTGTAATTTATTTTATTGCATATATGTACATAGCAACTTGTTTAATTGTATATATATTGGTGCAACTTTATGGGGTAGTTCATAATGTTGCACTAATAGAAAAAAGTATACAAGAAAATTACCAATAGAAAAAAGTATATAAAAACATTATAATAATGAAAACACATTAAGAAAATGTTAGTCGGGTCTTGGTATAACGGGATATAATCTAGACTCAGATCCGATCCGACCCAATTCGTCAGTCTGGTCTGGGCCTCATTTTTGGACCCTAAACCCGCCAGACCCAGACCCGTTAGACCCGTTAATCAAACTGATCTAGTATGGATCTTATAATGTCCAGAACCGTTATACCCAGACCCAACTGACATCTTCCTTATTAATATTTGTTCATTATTATAATTTTCTTCTATACTTTTTTCATTAAATCTTATTTAATATTAGGCGTATTCCAATGAAAACCAACAATGGTTTCTGAAATATTCAAAAAGGTTTATAAAAAATCACATCTAATGGTGACTTTCGAAAAATATGTAAACCCGATCGTTTGTAAAAATTCGTCTCATCAAAAAATCTTCTCATAAAAGCTATATTTTTAGTTTCAAAAAATTCATTACGTCAAATTAAAAGACTAAAGAAGTACGTAAGTTATAAAAGGTTCAAAACCATTCTTTTTCTTTAGATACCTATTTCTTTATTTCATTTGTTTTTTACAGATATGTTAGAGGTAGAAAACGTAAATCCTATCACTCCAATTATTGATATCAAACAGCCATTTTCATCTGAGTTAAGAGTATTAACAAATATTAAAAAAAGAAATTTACCTCAAAAGTTTGGGCATCTTATAATAGGTTTTAATCAATTGTCAACATGAAGCAAAGTGTAACTATTGTTCGCATTCTTTATCGGCAAGACCTACAGATGGAACTAGTCACCTTGTCAAACTTTTGAGGACTAAACACCCACAAGTTTGTTTCCCAATAAAAGGTCAAACCTTTTTACAGAGTGGTAAAGTAACAGTCGGTGGTATTTTGGAGTCTAAAAGTTTCAAATTTAATCAAGAAACAAGCAGAAACGACTTGGCCCGCACGATAGTACTTCACGAATATCTTTTTTCAATTGTTGAACATTGCGGTTTGAGAGAGTAAAATAAAAACCTACAACCAATTTTTAAAATGGTTAGTCAACGTACAATTACAAACGATTGTCTGAAAATCTTTAAGGATAAAAAGGAAAGGTTATATGGTGCATTGGAAAAGCTACAATTTCGAATTAATTTTACAAGTGGTTTGTGGACGTCTATCCAAAATAAATCCTACATTGCCCTTACCTGCCACTATATTGATAGTATTTGGATACTAAATAAGCATATACTTAATTTTATTGATACTGATGCGCCTCATACAGCAATAGCACTACATAAAACTTTACTTGAGAAGTTTTACAAATGGAACTTTAATAAAAAGAATCATGTGTGTTGTTCAAGATAATTGTTCAGCTGAGTACAAGAAATTTATGGTGCCGTTAAAGTGAACTCCTGAGTCAGTCTTTAGCACAGGTGGTAGAATTCGTGATAAACATTGTAGTTCTATAATTCCAAGCATATTGGAAGCCATTGTATGCTCACAAGATTGGCTAAAATCTGAACTTCGAGGTATTTTAGTTTTAAAAATTCTTCATTTAATTTTAATTTACTTTGATTTATTTACTAATTTTAATTTTTCAATTAAAAGATAAAAACTGCAATCTCCATTAATGAAAACGAAAACGAAGCTGCTTTAATTTCTTAGGAAAAAAAGAAAAATACTAGTGACCTTTGATAATATGAAGATTTGTGCAAGATTTTGTTCGGAATTTACATAAAATCTAAGACTGTTGTTAACAAAAACACATACTGGATTGAATTCTTTGTTTGGTTTTTACGTAAATCTTCCTAAAATCTGATATTGGTTTTCATTTACATAGAAAGTATTATCTCTGCATTTGCGAGCTTATGATACCAATGATATGCAAAATAAAGCAATTAATAGTAAAACCTATATTAATTGCTTTATAATCAAAGGCCATTAAATTTTTCATCAAACAATGTGTTTTTGTATAATAAATAACGTAAAATGAGTGTTTAAATACGTGACAACTAAAATACTTATTTTATTGTAAACTGCTAATAAATTTGAATACTGGGAGACCAACAGGGGTAAGACGGTGTAAAATGCAAAGACGCCAAGAAGCACTTAAATCGGCCATCAAAACGATTAGATATTAGCTATACAGAAAACAATGAAATAGTGAGTGAAATATATAACATCATTTCAAAACTTTGTTTTATGTAATATTTTTTGTTTTTTATTTACTTATTTATTATTTATTTTGTCACTCAGGGGTGGATCTAGGGGTATTCTGTGTTGCCTAGGATTCACCAATAATATTCTAAGAAATTATAAAAAATTTCGTTTCATAATATAAAAAATACTAAACTTAAATTTACAGTATACTAATACGTATATATGAGTTCTTTAAAAAAATAAATATTGCCTTTATAAAAAAACATACACGGCTATAACAGTATTTCAAAGGCTTAGCTCTCCCCCGTCATGTTTCAAAACGCCGCTATTAATCAGGATTCTTTATTTAAAGTAAACGGAAGCAATAAAACCCTTTTAATCAATTATTGTTGCAATGTATTTATTTTGGTTACTGTAAATAAGGCCAAAAAAATCCCTATTGTTTCAGGATTCATTTGACCTGAATTTCCTGTAGACAACTAAAAAAAATTGCAGAAACGTTTGATCAGGGTTTTCTCAATTCCGTTTATATTTAAAAATAAATCCTTAATTATTTGAATAACGCCTTAATTATTTGAATAAAGCCTTCAGTATTAAAATAAATTGCCTTAATTATTTACACCTTAATTATAAACGCCTTAATTATTAGAATAAATTATAAAAGCCTTCAGTATTAGAATAAATTGAAGTTCAAAAATTAACTTAAAGTAATTTTTAATGCAATTTTTTTTTTGTTTGCAATTATGGATTTGTTGCTATCCAATGTCATTAAACCCAAGCATTTACCTAATATTACGACTTACAAAGCAAACTTTGTAATAATCTTAAACTTTTGAGTCAAAGAATTAAATTCAAAGTTTCCTGTTGTAAACAAAGATCTTCTTTCTAGGTATGTGGATAAAAATTTCAAACTGTTTTAATACTATACTGTTATATATCATTGGAAAGAAGATCAATACAGTATTTTAATTGTGAAAGATTTATCAAAATTAAACCATTCGTTCAAATGTTATGACGGTTTAGGTACCGATTTTTCGATATATGGATTTGTTGAAGAAACTGTGGTCAAAATTATGTTTTTTTCACTTAAATTGTCATAACTTTGTCAATTCTTATCTAAATACAAATATCTTAGTATCAAATGATAGGTGTAAGATTGGGCTACAAGTTCATGTTAAACTCTAACCACCGAACGTATAGGGTGGACAAAGGAGGCGCCAAACCACCACCTACCCGTTTGAAACTAAACATTTGTTTAGTACAAAAAGTGATTATAATTTTTTAACAGACAATTAACCTAAATGAGAGGTGTATGTAAGAGTTAGAGGTTAATATGGTGGTGATGACTTTACACACCCTAGTATCAAAAATTGTTTTTTTTTACACATGTTTTTATCATTACTAACATAAGTATCTCAGCTCAAATTTTAGAATGATGCAGTCGATTTCGAATGTGATGATGATGTTTTTCACAACACTTGAATCAACTTGAATCAACAATCAACTTTTTTCGAAAACCTTTTACAATATGGGGTAATGCAACTTGTGCTTATATGGATCACAATTATAATTTTCAACTTCATCAAATGTCAGTGCATTGTCTTAACATGCTGCGATCTAGATTTAATTCAAAAATAAATCTGATTGAAGTTGGCATCGATAATCTTAGAAAAAAAATTTATTATAAGTAATCGAAATAAATTAATTCCAATTTGAAGACAATTATTTTTCTTGGCCGCAACAATATTGATTTTCGAGGTCATCGTGATGACGATCTCTGTATGATACTAATATCATACAGTGTTCAGAGAAACATGTACAGACAACATTGGTATAGGTAACTTTGTAAAGCTTTTAAATTTTCATTTTCAAGCAGGTGATAAAGTTCTTGAGCACCATATTCGTTCTGCTCCTAAAAATGCAATCTATATATCTAAAACCGCACAAAACGAACTTATTGAATGCTGTGGAAAAACAATCGAAAAAGTTCTAATTAAGAAAATTAAAAAGTCAGGTTATTTTTTCTATTTTGTGTGATGGAGCCTCTGATTGTTTTAATGTTGAACAGCTCTCTCTAGTTATAAGAGTGACTGTGATAATGTTATTTGTGAAGACTTTCTACGGTGTATTGAATGTAAATCTGGTACAACTGGTCTTAGTCTTGCGCAAAACATAGTTTCTGCAATTGATGATCTTGGTCTTGATATCCAAAAATATAGAGGTTAAAAATATGATGGTGCTGGGGTAATGTCTGGTAAATTAAATGGTATTTCATCTAGAACTAAATTTATTAATTCAAAGGCAATTTTAGTTCACTGTGCATGCCATAAATTGAATTTAGTTGCTACTAAATCATGCAATATTCAGAGCGTTAGAAATGTTCTTGATCAAATCAAAGATTTATCTTTTTTTTTTAACTTATCACCTAAACGTTCAGCTATCTCAATAAATTATCAGAAACTTAGAGGTCTGAATGTTTTTTTTGATAACTACATATCCGTTTTTCATTCAATGGAAGAAATGGCGTACAACGATGGTAAGAGTTATAATATTGATACTTCTTCAAAAGCTTCATGTTTTTTATACCTTATGACAAACTTTTCTTTTATTGTAAGTTTAGTTTTAATAAAACAAATAATGGACTATTTCTATATCATCACTGTTGCTCTCTAAAATAAAACGTTTAATATATCACAACAGTGTAATAAAATAAATTGTTTAAAAACTCAAATTTTACATTTAAAAAAAAATATTGATGTCTATCATAACGAATGGTATTTAATTGCTCTTGATCTAGCTAAGACTCTTGATGTTTCAAAAGTTAAACCAAGGCTCTGTGGCAGACAAATTTATAGAGATAATTATCCCTCTGACACAGTTTCAGATTATTTCAAATATTCCACCACATGTCCTCTTTTGGATCATTTAATTTATGAATTAAAAGATAGATTTGATAAAGGTAAGACGGTTGTTTACAAAAGTTTATCTGGTATTCTTGCAACTGCTGTAAAAAAACTAAAGAAAAATGTTTTTATTTTTATATATCCGATATGCCTCATCCTACACCATTCATGGTGGTTAGATTTGTGGGAAACATTTTAGAACAATCAATCTGTGATCCCATCCACTGTTACAGAGACTTTAAGTTCTATTGATATGAGAGGTATCCCAAACATTAGGGAAGGTTTTATAATGGGAACAATTTCAATTACTACATGTGAATGCGAGAGGAGCATTTCTGTTATACGCAGACTAAAAACTTACATGCGAAGCCACCTGGCAGGTTCAAGGTTTAATTCTTTAGCTTTGATCAAGAAATAATCCATGACGTAGAAAGAGTTTTAAATATTTTTTCTGTTTTAGGGAAACGACGCTTAGAGATGGTTTTTACCTAATATTAATTTATTAATTTCTTTTTTGTATATTGGCTATAATCGTGTATTTTATTTTATATTTAAGTTTATCTTATATATAATGAAAATTCGAAAACCAAGATAAAAAATTAAAAAAAAAATATTAAAATAATTTTGCATAACTGCCTATCAAGAAAAGGTCAGAATCCAGAAATGGAGGGCTAACCTAAGGGAACAATACAAATACTTCACACTAACTACCTATCAAGAAAAAGAAAGAATCCAGAAATGGAAGGCTAACCTAAGGACACATGACAGTTTACAGATGGAAATGTTTAATTTATGAACAGGATAGCCAAAGCAACATTTTTATCAGTTTTGTTTTATATGGGTAATTGAGAACAATTCCAAGTAAGTAATAATAAAGTACTGATGTCTCTTTGATGACAATTGCCAAAATATAGTCGGCGATATTTTTTTGCAACCTTTCCCCCCCCCCCCCCTCACTGGACCGGGGGGAAGGGGGTCACAAAAAAATATCGCCGACTATATTTTGGCAATTCACAAGGTTCTGCTTAACTAGCTAAATATGGAATTCAAAATGTTTTTGTTTACTGTTAAACTTTTTTAGTTAGATTTAAGATATGTGTACAGTATTATAAGAAAACATCAATAAAATCAAAATATAAACATTTTAGTGGTTTATAATCACAAAAAGGTTTAGCTTAATAAATCATACCAATACTTTTTTTAAAGACTGAAAATTCTATAGTAAATTTTCATCCAACTTTAAACCCTAATCGTTACCTGACGACTCCTTTTTAATAGTTTTATTTATAATAAGATTTGTGTATAGTAAAACAAAAACATATTATCGTACACCTAATTAATAACAACTTACTAAGTCAACATGGGTTTCGCCCAGGTCATACATGTTTACTAAATTAACTTGATTTTAGGACGCGATCACTAGACAATGAAGTTATTGAAAAAGAGTTTTTGTAAATGATACTTATTAAACACGGGTAACCGTTGAAAGTTGAGTTCTTTAAGGCTTTACACTTTTACGTTACTTATTATAGTGTATATAAACAATATCCCAGACGCAATCTAATAAAATTCTGCACTTTTCGGTGACAAAATCTTTCGGTCTCTTGAAAACATTCTCAACAAAAATTGAAGCTCTCCTTATATGGTATCAAAAATGGGGAATGAAATCTAACATTGAAAAATGTTATGAACTACACGTATGGCATAATATATGATTAATAACTAAATACAGATTAATTATTAAATCTAAAAATTACGAACAAGATTTAGGTGTTCATGTAGACTCAAATTTATAATTTTAAAAGCACTGAACTACTGAAATTAACAAAGCAACACAATTAATAGGTCTATTAAAAAGAACATTTTCATTGTATCCAGATTTAAATTCGTTTAAAAAGTTATAATTAGATTTAGTACGCCCTTATTTGGAATACTTTAGATCAATTCGACAGTGGCTTTTTGAAGACTAACGCCAAATAGAAAAAGTATTTTTAAAATCTTCCAAAAGAATTAAAGGATTATATTATCTTTCGTATAAAACAAAGATTGTTGGCGCTAAATATGACAAACGTAAAATACAGGCGTGGAGATCAAATAAAAGTCTTTAAGTGGTGAAAAAAATGATAAATATGATAAAGTCTATTTGAAATCATATATTCTAACTAAAAAAAATATATTTTCATGTTCAAGTCTTCGTCAAAATATTTCCTCACTAAGAGTGAATAACTAATAAGACGTTCTTCCTAATGACGTAGTAACTGCATCATCTATAAAAGAGTTTTAAGTTAAGGTTATCATCTTAAAAACGAGTGCCATTTTAATGACTGATGAGCATTTAATTTTTTTTTTAGTTTATGTAAACTCTGCCGCTATTAATATTTTTAAATCAGGTTCACAGGCATTTTTTATTTTTTATAGCATTTATTTCTTGTAAACCTAATTAATAATAATAATAATAATAACAATAATAATAATAATAATAATAAGATAATGGAGAAAGATAAAATTTCTTACAAACCATTATCTTTATCTAATTGGTTATAAACAATTTGAAAAAGTTTTTGATCTGGTGTATAAATTAGATGGAGTCATCTACAAATAGAATAAAAATCTTAAAGATTTCAAGATAAGTATTTTTGAGTCATCTAAAAATAGAATAAAGTTTATAAGATTTGATAATAAAGTATAAGACTTGAAGATAATTCCTTTATGTAGGAACAACAGAGACCTAAAAATAGAACCCTTGTTAACTTTTTTTATTATTATTGTTATTTTTATTTTATATATATTTGTAAAAATTAACTAATATTAATTAAAAATATTTTCTACTGCCTCATTGTGAAAAGCAACTAAATTTTACTACGCAGGTATCTAAACGTTTTTTTCTTTCTATTTTTTATATGGAGTCGCGTATAATCATCAAAATATATATGGAGTCGCTTATAATTATCAATATATATGGAGTTGCCTATAATTATCAATATATATGGAGTCGCTTATAATCATCAATATATATAGAGTTGGTTATCATCATTCATACGTGGAATCGGTTATAATCATCAATATATATATAATCAGTCAGTATTAATCGTTTTTCGAGCATCTTTAAAAAATAAAATTGTATAAACATTTAAACACATATTTTCTGAATTCTCAAAGTCAAACTTTTTAAAATTCATTAAAACAAAAAAATAAGTGTTTTACATTCTAAAATAATTTAAAAAAATGATAACATTGAAATGATAATGTTAAAATGATAACAATAAAATGATAACATTAAAATAACATTAAAATGATAACATTAAAATAATAACATTAAAAAGATAACATTAAAATAATAACATTAAAATGATAAAATTAAAATGATAACATTTAGTATTAAAATTAACCCTTAGAACAGTATTTTTTCGTCCATTAAAAGGTCACATGATACATTGATTCAGATAAATTTTGTTTCGTTTTTATCGTATGGGAATATTTGGGTAAAGATTTCGATATTTTTGACTAAATATAATTGTTTATAATCCTTTATTTTAGGACATATTTGCTTTGCATACAATAAAGTCCGAGGCGTACTATATTTGTTGTGGCGTTCTATAAAGTAAATCAGAGCGTTAAGTTAGACGCTCAATAGAGTTTTTGTTGTTTTAAACATTTTAATCTGTGAGAATTCCAAAAATGAAAAAACCATTAAAATTTCTCTATTTCTCATTTAAGAATCGATATACGTCTTTCGTCTAGTTTAGTTTAATCGTAATTGCTGGAGATATTGATGCATACAGATCTTTTATGGGTTTTTATAGGGCCGGAACGTAACTGTTTTTATTTTAATAAATAACAATTAGTTAATCAAATAGGTTCTTCAAAGATTTTGTCATATTTTATTTAATTCGTATATATTTTTCGTCAGCATTTTTTTTTTTTTTTATGTTTTTTTTTTGTTTTTTTTATAAATTTACGGCAATATTATTGGTTGAATCGCCTTTTTCAAACCAAAGTATAAATCAAAAATAGGTGTTGCGCTTGGACTTTGAAGAGAACAAAAGCGTTTTAAAAAGTTATATTTTATTTTTGGAGTTGACACTGTAAAGTCTGAAAAAATGAAAAAATTTAACGACTTGCAAATAAAAGACATATTAGGTGCAAAGTTTTTAAATTTCCAAGAAGAAAATTGACAATTAAAAAAAGAAACCGAGGAACTAAAAAAATCGGTAGAATTTGTTAGTGAGAAATACGGTACAATTCTTGACGAGCTATCCAAAATAAAAACCTAAAAAACCATAAAAGCTTAACTCAACATGGCTAAACAAGACGAAAAAAGAAAGAAAGAAAGAAAAGATAGCTGGAGGAATATGTAATAAGGATAAAAAACGATTTTGTGACTATTGAGGGAAATTCAATAAATATACATGAAAAATTGAATATCGAATGCGATAGTTCCAACGCATATGAAGACTTAAATGGCAATACCAATTTAAAAAATAGCAATATCATATTAAAAGTTAATGAAATTAGAAGTGAAGCATTGTTTAGTCGAACTGCGGAACGAAAATAATGATTTAAAGAAATTAGTATCTAAGCACGATGAAATGGTAAGTGAATTAATCTCAAATTTAAAAACAGCAAAATCACCTTTTAAATCAAGTTTTGCTAATAAACAAAAATTTAATAACAACGGCGCTTCTTTAGATTTTGATCTGATACTAATAAAAAAACTAGAAGAAGTCTATTTTTTAAGAAAAGAGAATAATATTAAGTCTGATATTATTTAATCACTCACGAACGGTTTACTGAACCATGACGAAACCGATTTTGCTAACAAGGTTACAAAAAATAATTTTTGCACTAATAGCTCTTGCAGGAAACAAAAATCAGATAATTCATTTTAGCTACATAATAGTAAAAGTAATAATAAAGCAAACATAATCCATATCAATAACTTATGCTCGGAGAATGCTATTATCAGTCCACAAAAAGGAAGTTTTAAAGATTCATATATAAAAAATAAGAAATTATCGAATACAAACAATGCTTTAAATCAACGATTAAAAAATCTTGCAAATTACAACCAAAATCCATCAATTAGTGATAATCAATCAAAGAATAATAAACAAAATAATATAAAAAATAATATCATTATTGTCGGGGCCCCTTTGCCTAATCTTAATAATAACTACAACGAAAATAATAATCAAGACTTAGCCTTTGTTACCCAAACTTTATCAAAAATTGACCTAAACGTTAATTCGATTATGAAAATACACCGCTATCCAAAATCAAATTCTAACTTTAACCAATCTTCCTTATCGACTTTTCTGTCAGTTGAACTAAAAACAAAAGAAGATTATCATTTAGCTATCAGAAACTCTCGTATCTTACAAACTGATAGTATTTTTATACGCCCAGAAAGAAGTTCACCCGATCAAACAAAATTTAACAAATTATAAAAAGAAAAAAAAAGATTAAATGATCTTCTTCAAAATAATAACACTCTTGATCAGCCCTTTCGTTTTGTCATCCGAGGCTACAGAGTCCGTTGCCTCAACCACCCAAGAAGTTCCGAAGCTAAAAAAACATTTACGCCAATTGGTATTAACCCATTATGGCAATTAAATGTCATTGCTCCTAATAATACCACTTCAAACCCGAATCAGTTAGACCTTCATTCTGTTAAAACTAAAATAACAATCGGTCATATAAACATTAATTCAGTCAGAAATAAATTTGAACCTTAAAAGGAAATATCTCAAGGCAAAATTGATATACGAATGATATCTGAAACTAAAATCGACCACTCCTTTCCCTCAACACAATTCCTCATTGAAGGTTATACCAAACCGTATAGATTAGATCGATCAAAACTTGGAGGTGGAATAATGCTATTTGTTAGAGAAGATATATCCTCTAAGATACTAACCTTCTAAGATACTAACCTTCTAAGATACTAACAAAAACTAATGATAATTGTAATTATGAATGCTTCTTTGCAGAAATAAATCTAAGAAACAGAAAATGATTGATTGCCTGGTGCTATAATCCTAAAACCTCGTCAATCAATCAGTTTCTTATAATTCTCGGAAAAAATCTCGATTATTCTTAAGGAAAATATGAATATTTAATAGGCATGGGCGATTTTAATGCTGAGATGAAAAATGAACTTATGGAAGAGTTTTGTATTACGTATAAACTAAAATCTCTTATAAAAGTACCAACATGTTTTAAAAACATAAACCAAAAGTAATTAACCTTATCCTAACAAATGCTCTAAAATATTTCTGTCAATCAAATGCAATTTAAATAGGTTTAACCGACTTTCATAAACTCGTAATCTCGGTCTTGAGATGTAATTTCCCTAAGCAAAAACGAAGAATTATTACATACAGATGCTTCAAACACTATAATAACGAAGATTTTCAAAATGAGCTAATAAAGGAAATAAATAAAAAAAACGTACAAAACTTGAATTTTTTGGATTTAAAGATACCGTGATAGTCACTCTAAATAAGCATGCACCACAAAAAAAAAGGTATGTACAAAAAAACCAAGCAGTAAGTATGACTAAAGAACTGAACAAAGCTGTAATGAATCGGTCCAGACTACTAAACCGTTATCGTTTGAATAAAACGGAGTCTAGTAAAAAAGCATACAACCGTCAAAGAAATTACTGTGTTGGACTCCTAAGAAATACTAAAAAGTTATTTTTTGAAAATCTTCAAACTAAAAATGTTACCGACAATAAAACCTTTTGGAAAACAGTGAAACTATGTTTTAAGAAAAACTTACATCTTAATGAAAAAATTGTTTTAGTGGAAAATAATTTTATAATATCAGATGATAAACTTGTGGCCGATATTTTTAACGCATATTATAAAGACACTATATTGCAGTTGTGCATCAAACCGATCCCTGAAACTAACGCAACACTTATCCATGACCCCATAGAAAATTCAATCTTAAAATACAAATCATATCCAAGTATAGTTGCAATTAAGAATTTAATAAGAAATCCAATTCCCTTTTCTTTCCAACATACAACCGTCAAAAAGGTATCCAACCATATTTCTCAACTAAATAAAACTAAAGCACAACAAAAGGGCGACATACAAACTAGAATAATCAAGGATAACATTATTATTTTTTGTAATTTTATATGTAAAGACTATAACTACGCTATTTCAAACAACGTTTTTCCAGACCTATTAAAAAACGCTGATATTACTTCAATACACAAAAAAAGGCTCCAAAGCAGATAAACACAACTGCAGGCCAATCAGTATTCTATCCAAACTATCTGAGGTATATGAAAGATGTATGTACGAGGATATAGCTAACTTCTTTGAAACAATTTTGTCTAAACATCAATACGGTTTTCGTAAAGGTTATAGTGCTCAACAATGTTTAATTATAATAACCGAAAAATGGAGAAAAGCCCTAGATCAGAACGGATGCTTTGACGCATTACTTACTGATCTCTCAGCTTTTGATTGCATATCCGATGCGTTACTAATCGCCAAACTAGACGCCTATGGTTTTAGTCAGAACAGTTTAATGGATATGTCTTTCTACCTAATGAATAGAAAACATAGAGTAATAATAAATGATGAATTCAGCTGTCACACTGATATGCAATATGGAGTTCCGCAAGGCTCGGTTCTCGGACCTCTGTTATTTAACATTTTTAAATGTGATTTATTTTTTTTCCTTCCTGACGTTGAAGTTGCTATATATGCAGATGACAAAACTCCATACTGCACAAGAAAAGACGTTACTTCTGTAACTACCAACCTCCAAAAAGCCACAATCCAAATGTTAGAATGGTTCAAAAATAATGGTATGAAGGCAAAACCTGAAAAGTATCACTTTATTATTAGCAAACATAGTAACCTTAAAGTTACTATTTCTAAGTTAACAATTAAAACATCCGAAAATGTTAAATTACTCGGAATAAAACTCAACAACAAACTTTCCTTCGATGAGCATGTGAACACTTTATGCAAATATGCTAGCAGAAAAATAAACGCACTTTCAAGAATCGCATCATATATGTCTTTCAAACAACGTAAGCTTACACTTTCTGAATTTATAACTTCAAACTTCTCATACTGTCCACTTATATGGATGTTTCACAGTAAGAAACTAAATAATCGCATAAATCGAATCAATGAGAGAGCTCTTAGAATTATCTTCAGAGACCATGAATCTTCATTTGAAACTCTCCTACTAAACAGCGGCACTTTAACTGTACACCAAAAAAAGTATTGTTTAGTCACTGAGATTTTCAAAGTAAAATTACAAATTGCGCCTATATCTATGAATAAAGTTTTTAAGTTTTTCGAATTAAATCTAAGATACGAAAAGTCAAACTCCACCAATATTTGAACAACAAAATATGGATTGGAATCTCATCTTACCTATGACCAAAAATTTGGAAACTAATCCAGAGTGATTATAAAACATCTTCATCTTTGAAGGAATTTATACTTAAAATAAAAAACTGGATTCCCAAGCAATGCCCATGCAAATTATGCATGGTTTTTATAAAAGATGTTGGATACATTAATAAGGTAATTTAAAATGAAATCTTTATACTTTTGTTGGTTTTTATCACTCTAGATGGCTTTTTTTTCTAGTTGGCTTTTATCACTCCAGTTAGCGTTTTTTTTTTCTTTTTTTTTTTTTTGTTAATGTATTTATTGGTTATCTTACAATTTATAACTACATTTATTTTTGAAGGATAAGTGTCAGTTGATTAAAATTAGCCAATTATAGAGCTATCAATGTAACAACCATATGTGCCAACTATAAATAAATTATAAATAAATAAATGAGCCATTTTCAGAAATGTTGGAGATGTAGCTAGACGAAAGAGTCTACAAAAGCTGTATAAATGATATGTTGTTAATAAGATTAATTTTTTTAAAACAAGGTTACAAGTTTTTTAGGTTAGTTAAATTAAAAAACAAGGTAATAGCTTAGTTAAGTTATAGGTTATATATAGGTTATATATAGGTTATATATAGGTTATATATAGGTTATTTATAGGTTATATATATAGGTTACAGGTAACAGGTTAGTTAGGTTTTGCTCAGAAAAAAGCACGTTTAGCGCGATTTTTTTTTAAGCAAAACTACGGATTATTGTATCAAAGTCTATAAATTTTTCAAAGTTAAAAGCTTTATTTAATCTAGCAAAATTGTTAAAGCAACCCTTTAATTAATATTTTTTTAACAATTCTAAGCTTGCAAAAGTTGCTTTCTGCTTATGCTACTGTTTCTGGTGCTGTAAGGAATATCCTCAAACTGATGAGGTTTGGAAATAAACTTTTTAGTTTGCACTCTGAGAAAGCATTTAACATTTATAGCACACCCAACTTTTTGTGTCAAAAACTGGGGTTGTCAATCATTGTTATGTAGACCATTTCTTGCACAAGGTCCTCACTAACGGTATATTTAGTATACTTCTACGCAAAGTCAACTGCTTAATAAATTAATTTTACCACAAACGTTTATTGGTAGATCCAAAGAGAGCTGAAGTTTTCAGCAATATGTTTTACGGTGTTTAAACAAACTGTATATCCTTAAAACCATCATCCAATACTAAGTTTAAAGTTTGTTTTCGAAATTGAGATTCAGGGATTTGGTTTCGAAATTGAGATTCATGGGTATTTTCCCAGCTCTTTGAGCTTAAACTGAATAAGTTGTATATTGTTTGGATAGTTCCAAAATTATGGCTTATGAAATACATTTATATTATTAATACGTAAGTTAAGTGTGTGGCAGCTACAACGAAAAAGTATAGCAGTAGGACACTTTTTATTAAAGTGTGCTCCTATATATTTGCCTGATACTTACGGCTCATTGTCAAAACGTGTGAAAACGTTTAAGTAATTATTTAAGCAATTCCAGAACCATTTTTGTTTCTACAATCTACAAATTTAAAAATATTTTCACAACTTCATATTGCGATTGGTCCCGAACTAGATAACCCAAAATTAACGTTTAGTTTATAACTATTAAATGTGTCCATTTTATTTTTAAGGTTTTTTTTCATTTTGTTCTCATTTTATGCAATTAGATATTTTTTGTACGCAGAACCTTTAAAAAATTTTCTACAAGAGTTGATAAACTTCTGAAAATATTAAAACTCATTTTCTAGAATGAATTTTAAAACATTCTAATTTTTTTTAAGTTTGCATCAATCCAACACAACTACAATATGATTAAAAATTCAAAAATAAACAAAAAAAGTAAAAAATTGCGAAAACGAAAAAATATAAAAAAATTGAAAATTAAGCAAAGAAAAGGTTTATTTTAAAACATCAATGTTATGTTACATAAATCAGTTAACTTACTCTCATTCCAACACTTCACAAATATTCATTCCAACACTTTACAAATATTCATTCCAACATTTTACAAATATTTATTCCAATTAATTTGATATTGTAAAATTGCTTTTAATTCTTTTTCTCTTTAACTCGTTTGATTTCGATTTCGAAAGAAATGAAAAACTTTTTTATTTTATTTAAAGATAAATAACACACATCTTAGAGTAAAAATGTCATGTCCAGTTTTCGGAAGCATGATTCAGGGTCCCAAGGCGGAAAAAAAGCTGTAGAAAAAGTTGCAAAAGAATATAAAAACAAACGTACACTGAAAGAGTGTGGCATCGATGAAGCTCAAAAAAAAACATCTACTAACTCTACGTCCAACCAAGTAGTCAAGGTATAAGTTAACAACTTTATTTTTTATTCACAATCTTAGTTTTATAATTTTATTCTAAAACTGTAAAAACAGTTTTGGAATAAATTTTTTTTTAGACGGACTATGCCAGCAGCGTTGATGAACCCTTTAGTTCAAGAAAGCCATCTTTCCCTTCAAATTTTTCATTGGTCTCTGTAGAAGAAAATGATAATCATGTTATTTTGGGACGCATTCTTATTTTATGAAAAACCTGCAGATATTAAAAATATATAATTTATCTGCAAATTCTAAAAACATGTCATTTAATATCTGCATATTCTGAAAACATTATTTAACATTTGCAAGTGTTTAAAACATCCCACAATTCTCAAATGCTTTTTTTAATTTAAGATCGAGAGGCGATTCAACTAGGTGATCAAGCAGAAACAACCCTGCTTTGTGGAAGAGGGTTTAATCCAAAGTCGAACGCGATCTATTCATACCATATGGACCACCGCAAAATCCGGCACTTTTTCCTAGAGATTCTACAAATAAAAAAGTTCTTGCCTCCGTTTTTTACGAAACTTCTCTCAACGGAGAGAAGATTAATAGAGACTGGCTTTCTGGGTTAGAACTGCAAAAGCTTTCGTTTGTTTTCCCTGCTCAATTTTTGGACAAAAGCATAATTTTAGCCCTGGATTTCAGTCTTTCCACTTGATGTGGAATAGCGGAATAAAGATAATTAGCGAAAGCTAGGAAAAAATTTAAAAGCTTTTTAGCTTCGATAAATCTAAGTTTTCGAGGTGTGTTAGCAGTTTATGTTCATAAATATAGTTTTAATATTGCTTGGAATATTAATCTGGAATATTAATCGATGTAATCTATTTTTCAATATTATGCCAATATTTGTGTAGGTTCATCAAATATGCGGGACGAGTATGAAAATGATAATTTTTTAGCCGCCCTTGAGCTGTAAGGGAAACAAAATAGAACACTTTAGTTCCATTTAGAAGAAGGTTCTCGACACCAAAAACAAAGAACAAAAATGCAAGCGCACTATTTGAGCTGGAGAATTCAAAATGAGTTCATTATATCATGTGATGAAACTGTTTTCGCTGCTATTATCGAAGAGGTCCACACAACCATTTATTTTTCTATTATTATTAATGAACATTACGGAACAAATCACTTTCGTTCTTCGATTTGTCCGCCTAGAATCTGACAACCATTGGATAGTGAAAGAGCGTTTTCTGGAGGTAGAAAATCTGGGGAGAAAAAAGGGTTCTGACATTATGAAGTTGATTAAAACCGTTTTGGATCAAAACCGAATTGATTTAAAGAACTGAAAAAAAGCGAGGGCTATGATAACGGGGCTAATATATCCGGTGTATACAAAGGAGTGCAGGTCATCATTCTTGAGAAAAATCCTAAAGCTTTTTTTATGCCTTGCAGTGCGCATAGTCTCAATCTAGCTGGCATTCATTCTGCAGAATCCTCTACAGTAGCCAAGAACTGTTTTGACAACATTCAATCGTTGTATAACCTTTTTAGTAGTAGCCCCATGCGCTGAAAAATCTAATGGAAAAAGAAGCAACTGAGCAATCCCTTCAACAAACGTCCTATACAAGATGGAATGTGCGCATAGAGGCTGTCCGGTCATTGTCAAAACGACCAAAAGAAATACTGAAGTCCTTGAAACATCTTGAAGAACTTGATTTAGAAGATCATCAACTGACTTTAGTTAAGGCACTCAAAAAGTGGATTCAATCATTTGAATTCATTGTCTTGACTTTTTTCTGGTTCAACGCTCTCCTATGTGTCAACGATGTCTGCCTCCTTCAACCAGAAACTATTTCTTTGGATAATGAGACAAAGTTTTTAAAGACTCTAAATGATGATCTTGACCAACTAAGTTCTTCTTGACCCTAAATCCTCTAAGAAGCAAAACTGTTTGCATCTGGGTTAGCTTCGTTTGGGTATCAAAATAATTTTGTTAAGAAGAGGATGAGGAAAAGGAAAACACTTCACGGCGAGTCAATAAACACAGCCCATTTCCACGAAGACAAATCAAATGGTTTGAGATAAACGTATTTAATGTTGCTCTTGACCCGCTGCTCCAGCAGATAAGATACAGAACGGATACAGCTCAAAGGACGACAAATATGTTTTCATTCATGTGTTGTTCTCTATCTAGTGATGAAGAAAAACTTAGTCAGAAAGAAAAATACAAAGTCCTGGCAAATCTCTACGTAAATGATGTAAAAAAAAAGAAGTTGATTGAAGAAATCCGTTAACAAGATGTTCTGAAGCAATCAAATACTTTTGGACCAATAGAATCTCTTTCTTCTATCAAGTTGTTCAACAGAATCTACCAGAAAGTTCTTCAGTCAATATTTCCTTCGATCTGCATTTTGCTTTGCATTTTTATTACAATCCCGGTTTCAGTGGCAGAAGGAGAGCGCTCTTCCAGGACGCTTGCTCTTATCAAACCCAAATTGCGATCAACAATGACTGAAGAACGCCTTACTAACCTTATGGCGATTTTAATTGAAAACGACCTTGCCAAGACTTTATTCTACGAAAATGAGATCTCTTGTTTCGCAAAGAAGAAAGCCCGTAAAGTGAATCTAGCGTGATCTGACTTTTCTTCATAGTTAACATTTTATTGATGAAATATATAATTCCATTCATTTTAAATTGGATTTGTATTTTCCGAGTCTTTATGTGCAGCGATAGTTAATACAAAAATGTTGTTTTCATTAAATTGTAATGTGATAGTAGACATACGAACAATAAACAGTGAAATTCATGCTTAATTCAATAAACCCAGGAATCCAAAGTTTGGGGCACCGTACAAAAATTGACTCTGGGCACCTCAAAGTCTCTGTACGGACCTGATCATCCATGAAGAGAATTAAGTTTTTCATTTTATATTTGAAAATGGAAAAAGTATAAGGCATACTGATATTGGATAAAAACATCCAAGATATGGTGCACGGTATCTAATACAAAACTGATTAAACTTAATTCGAAAAAAAGCATTCTTGTATAAAATCATTATTTCTAAGTGTTTAAATATATATAAAGTGTTTAAATAATATAAAGTGTTTAAATAATAAAAATAAGAAATAATAACTTTATATAACAATTTATCTGTTTTAAACTAAAGAGATCTTTAAAAATGGATAAAAGTCATTTTTTATAAAGGAAGCGCTGCATGTTTGGAATACCAGTTAGTTTTTTCAAATATAAAGGAAGCGCTGCATGTTTGGAATACCAGTTGGTTTTTGGGTAATAAATAGGAATAATAATAGGTTAGTTCAATAAAAAAGATCAATAAAGTTTCTTAACAATTTAATAGATTGAAAGAAGGATTTTGAATATATTAATAATTATGAATGACTACATTCTTACCGAAAAAAATTTCAAAATTGACGTTTCTTTGACTTATAACGTGGCTCCCAGCAAAAATATTATGATGGTGCATTGTTTTTTTATAATTTACCTCATGTGCTATTTGACTTTGTAATTTTTTTTATAATTTACCTCATGTGCTATTTGACTTTGTGTTTCCGAAAAAAACAACACAAATGGCATTTATGTTAATTGAGATATTTGACTATTCCAAATTACCTGCGGTATTCGAAATTGATACACTTCCTATATATAAAGCATAAAAACATTAGACTCATATAATAAGAACTTTTATTTTAACAAAAAAAGGACGTCCCCTGGACGATGCGTGTCCACTAAACCAGTCCAGATAACAACTTATACACTAGGGTGCATTGAAATATTAGGTGAAAAAACAAATCATAAAAATTTTAACAGCAACAAAAATTGCTTTTTAGTTTAAAATCATCAAATTCCCAAAAAAATTTATGCAATTATGCTTTTATATATATATAAAATTGAAGACATCTTATTATACAAAAAATTAAAGACATTTTGGCCATTATTTTAATTAAAGACCTTTTTTTTTTTTAATTAAGGACGTTTTAAATTTTTTTTTTTTTTTGAGTTTTAAAATTCTTTTTATTTTTTTTTTAAACTATTAGCTAATTGCTAATTGTTAATTGTGTAAACTATTAGCAATGCTAATTGTTAATTGTGTAAACTATTAGCAATGCTAATTGTTAATTGTGTAAACTATTAGCAATGCTAATTGTTAATTGTGTAAACTATTAGCAATGCTAATTGTTAATTGTGTAAACTATTAGCAATGCTAATTGTTAATTGTGTAAACTATTAGCAATGCTAATTGTTAATTGTGTAAACTATTAGCAATGCTAATTGTTAATTGTGAAAACTATTAGCAATGCTAATTATTAATTGTGTAAACTATTAGCAATGCTAATTGTTAATTGTGTAAACTATTAGCAATGCTAATCATTAATTGTGTAAACTATTAGCAATGCTAATTGTTAATTGTGTAAAAAATTAAAGGGCTTTTGGCTATTTTACCCCCTTTGAACACCTAAAGACCAAAATTTTTTTTCTTGGGAATTCAATTATTTTAAACAAAAATAATAACTGAAGCTAAATTAGTATAAAGTTGCGATATAGTTTTTTTATTTTTTTTATTTTACTTTATTTTAATATGTTTATTTCACCTTCTACAATAAATATAATTTTCATATATATATATACAACAAAATAAGAAATGGCTGGAGCAAGAAGATGACATAATTCTGTCTTATCGCCGAGCCTTAATTTTATAAAATCGTGATTTATAAATATCATATTATATTGGCATAAATATAATTCTAAATTCACATTGGGAATATTTATTGATTTAACGAAAGCGTTTTATACCATTGATCATAAAATTCTTGCTAAAAAATTAAAATATTATGGTATGGTAACAGGCAATGTTTTAAAATGGTTACCAATCAACATGCCTCATCTTGTTATTGACAATATACAAATTAAACAAGTAACAGTAGCCCAACTTTCTAGGTGTTTGTAAGATGAAAATCTTATATGGAAAAATCACATTAAAAACTTATCAAGTAAAATTTCAAAAAGCATAAGAATGTTTTACAAAGATATATTTTAAATAAACCTTAGTACAATTATGTCACTGATTTATTCATTGTCACATAAACTATGCAAACATTGCTTGGGGTAGTACAAATAAAAATAAAACTAAACCTCTTTATTGTCAGCAGAAGCATGTAGCACGTCTTATATATTTTAAAGACCGTTATACTCATGCCAAGCTTCTATTATTTGAGTTAAAAGTTTTTAATGTTTATGAGCTTAATTTTTAATATTCCTTGTTTTATGTTTAAATGTAAAACCAATTCATCCCTGATTTCTTTCCATAATTTGGACTCATCAAAAGATAAAAATAAATACATTTTACGCAATGATAATTTTATTAAGCAATCTATTTTTCAAACAAATCTTTTTAAATTTTGTATTGATTATCGCCGACCATTCTTATGGAACAAAATAGCTTTAAAAAATTTTACAGCAGATTTTATTCATCAAAGTAACTACTTTTCTTTTAAACGAAAGCTTAAAGAACTCATTTTTACAATCGAAGATTTAACAATATACTTTTGATATTTTTTAGTGATCTTCCTTTTTATCCTCTATTTAAACATGACTTTAAAAAATTATATATATATCATTAACAACTGTAATATATAATAATGTATCTTGTTTTTGTAACGGAATATTCTAAGTTTCTTACTTCATTAACTAATTTTTTATCTTGAAATATCTTATAAATTTTAACACGAACATTTCTTAGCGATACTCAATGACAAGACCGTTGGTCTTCTACGTTGGTCTTTTGTTATTGCATATTTGTAACTATGAGCGAGACTAGGTTTTTTCAAACCAAGAGGAGACCGTAACGAGATGTTAGTACTTCTCGTGAGACCGAGAACGAGACGAGACGAGAAATTTAACAATTTTTGAAAACAAATTTATTAAAATCCAAGTAAAAAAAAAAAATGTAAACATGGTTTTGACAAATAGACACAAATGACATTTGTCAAATGTCATTTGTGTCTATTTGTCAAAACAACATTTGTCAGAACAACTTTTTCAAATATTAATTCAGAATTTTTTTGCCAAACTTTTCCAACAAGACAATGTTTTCTCTGATTACGATGATTTGTTCTACTTTTTCTGGGTGTAAGTTGTGTCTGGATGATCGGACGACATTTCCACCTGAGCTAAAAACTCTCTCTGATTTAGTTGAACTTGCTGGAATAGCTAAAATTTGTCTAGCTAATGAAGAGAGTTCTGGCAATGTATTTGAATGCAATTTCCACCAATCAAGAATCGGAAAGTCTTTTTTGGCATCAGGGAGATATTCATACTGGCACATTTCGCTCAAAATAGGATTCAGTTCAGATGTTGGCTCTTGTGTTTCAAGTCTGACGTTTAACTTGCGCTTCAGTTTTGAATAAGGGGACAAATCTGCTGAAAGGACTCTGGCAACAGGTTGGCACTCAACATTATCCTTAACATAATCCTGTGAGGCTAACCAATCTTTTGTTGTTTGAAATTTTTTGAAGAGCTTCAAGTGAAGTCCCTTTAAAGCAGGATTTAAGTAGTTTGCTGCAGTACTCAATATGTTTCCAGTGTGACAAAGAGGAAATCTTTTCTCAATGCAGCTTTTCAAGTTTTTTGCATACAAGACACCGTAGCCATTTTTTCCATCCGTCTTAATAAATTGATCAATTTTGTCATGGATTAAATAAAGAAAATCGGCGACAGTGTTAATTGATGGAATAGACTCAGCCGACCACGTTTCTGTAGCTTCTTTAAGTGGTGCCAAAATTTCTACTGCTTCCTCGATTGATTTGCACTGTGATGCACTGATGGTCTTTGAAGAAAAAATATCTTCATTTGCACATAAGCTGATAATTGCACTCTTTAGATGTAGGACAGAAGCCATGCAATCCTGTTCACTATTCCATCTTGTGTTAACAGATTGGCGTAACTGTCTAAAATTGATTCCTTGAGCGTCTGATTCTGATTCAACAAACTCAGCTGCAACTGTTGACTGGTGAGTTAAAGAAGCCAAATCTTTGCATGTTTGCAACGCATCATCCATTCCAGCAGTCATTCCAAATGAGTCTCGAACTGCACATTGCAAAATATGATTGTTGCACAAGTATTGGTCAAGGCGCTTTGACAATTTGACTGCAAGTTTCATGTTTCTTGCCTGGTCGTTCACGCAGTACATTGGCAAATCAGCAGGCAAACTTAGTTCTTCTAAGAAAGAACCCAGCTTTCCTTCAATTAAGATACCTGTGTGTCTGCCTGGGAACTGTTGGACATGGGGTGTCCAGTGATGTAGTCTCCAATTTTCGTCAATAACATGAAAAGTCCGAGAGATGTAGCTGTCCTGAGCTCTAGAAGTCCAAAGGTCAGAAGTAAATGCAGCACTTTTTAGATTTGGCGTAATCTCCGTTATTATGCTCTTCATTCCAGCTTGAACTTCTCTTGACCGAATTGAAAGCTTTCTTGAATATGCTGTTCTGTGATGAAGGCTCAGTTTAGGGTTTGCAATGTCAAACAATTTCTTGAAACCTTTTCCTTCGACTGCAGAAAAGGATGCTCAGTGCAGTGAACTGAAAAGGATGATCAGTGCAAAAGTGATTACTTTTGCATTGCAGAGTCAAACTGTTTTTGAACGGAATTGTCTTTGTCATATTTGGACTTTGTTTCAAGCGTTTCGACCATGGTTCGTTGTTTCTTCTTAGGAGGAGGAAGAAGAGAGTCGTCAGTTTTTTCAGAATACTCAACGTAATCTTGGCTGTGTTTTTTTTCGAGGTGACGATAAAGTCCACTTGTGCTTCCATCTTTTGTTTTCAAAGACTTTTTGCACGCCTTGCATTCAGCACCGTCACTTGTTTTTTGAAAATATCTCCAGATTTTGTTTTTTCTTGGTGACATTTTTGATCGTTAAAATGAGGCAAGAATATTTCTTTTCAATATGAACAAAATGTGTGAAGTTGAATTCCACTGGTAAACTAATGAAATTAAGTCGAAAGTGCACCATTTTATACAAAAAGTTTTTGTATTTAAAATCGAATTAAAATTTTTTAATTAGATTTTTTTTAAAAATCTAATTAAAAAATTTAATTAAAAATCTAGTTAAAATCACGGAGTCAAAATATTAATTAATTAAAAAAACAAATTAATAAGCATTTTGTAAATTATAAAAATTTTTAATTTGGAAAATAATATAATATTTAAGTCTCGTTCTACGTCTCGCGAGAATTTTCTATTTCTCGTTTCTAACGAGAAGTCCCATTTCTCACGAGAAACGAGAACGAGACGAGATCTCGCTCATGGTTATATATTTGCATTAGTAACTGCTAAAATAACTTTGCAATTACAAATTAAAAGTAATTAACTTTTATAACTTTGCAATTTGTTCTATAGTATTTTAGTTTTATGAGGAAAATTTCATGATTGACAAAATCGATAGCTTTCGATAGGTCGACGAAAGCACCTAGTGTATATTTCGATTTTTCAAATGCATTCGAGATTGTAGAAATTGAATAATTACAAGCTCAGTAGAATTATTTTATTAAAGGCGAACAGATGGTTGTATAAAAAATTATTAGAATGAAAATAACTGTATAATCTATTGTACATAAAACATTCTAATATTTTTGAAAGTGTAGAGAAAACAGAGATACGGCAATAATTACTGATATTTTTTTGGTCACCTTCTTTTTTGGTCACCTTCTTTTTTGGTCACCTTCTTTTAAAATTGAGGTAACTATAGCTATTTTAAATTGTACAGGACACTAACTTTTTGGTGGATAGATGCTCAACAAACTTTGAAAAAGATGTCCTCTGAGTGCTTAAAGCATCCTATGACTGTATTACCGTTTATTTTATCTGCTCCCAGTTGATTTTTAAAACTTTTTTCAAACTCTTGAAAAAGTAATTTTTTGGAACCAATGCAATTTGTTGGAACCAATGCAATGGTTGGAACCAACCATTTTTTCAACCAAAATTATCCGTTTATACTTAAAAATCTCTAAAACATCGGTTTAAGGAACTTTATTAGCTAGTTTACGATCAATGTCAACAAAGAATTTAATAATTTCATGATCTATAGCTTTTGAATTGAATATATATTTGTTATCAACTATAATTATCTGGGCAGGGAACCTGAGCATCTTTTTCGTCTATCTTTATTCATTTGAAAATTGACGTTTTGAGTTGTTTTTTAAATTTATCTTTGAGTCTTGAGTAGTAATTTTTGTCAAGTTTTTACAAATAGATATTTTTTTTCTTTATATATGTCTCATTTGCAGATAATTTTGTTTTAAAATCTAAGATATTGTTAAAGTATCATAAAAAATTATGTAAACTAAAGAAAAAAGTAAAACTTAATATTTATTTTATTTTAGATTCCCTTATTATTAAGTTTTTTTAATTTTTGATATGCTTTAATATTGCTTTAGCGAGTTACCACAGCTTAAGCGAAAGTTTAACCAATAACAAGTTGATGTAATGTCTTCATTTCTTTCAGTAACTTACCTCTAAATCTCATTTATAAAACCAACAAATTTCGAATTTACATTAACCTCAAATAAAAGTAAGAATAATTCAACGAAAATAACAATAACAAAAAAAACTCTATTTAATTTAAAAAAAAAGTTCTTCGTGAGCCCCTTAACTCTTTTGGGCTATTGTTCGGCGCACAGACTGCACTCCTTCGTGAAAGAGGGTGCACGCCCTCTGAGACTTTTATTAAAGAGTGTGAAATAAGCATATGTGTTTTATATATCACGATTAGAAATGTTCTTAAAATTTATAGATCCTATAATTATATACTAGAAAAACTCAAATATTTAAGTTAAATATATTATGTTAGGCCGGGTGAATAAAAATGAGCAATTGCTTTTACTCAGTAATTGGTCACGTGAATAAAAACTTCAGCAATTTTGCTTAAGTTTTTGTGCACGTAAAGCTGAGCAATTACTGATTAAATTGCTTAACTTTAGGTGAATAAAAGTTTGAGTTAAGCTGCTGAAGTTTTTATTTGCGTAAAGCTGAGCAATTACTGAGTAAAAGCAATTGCTCATTTCTATTCACCTGGCCTGTTATGTATATACCGTTCACGTATTAATTTTTTTCAATTTCTATGTTCAAAATTAATAAAACTATTATTCCTGAAACTTTTAACCCCGTTACTTAAAATAAAACAGAACAAATACTTACCCAGATTCAAATAAAAGTTATATACAGCCCTAACGTTATTTTTCCCTAATGAGTTCTAAATCTCTGATAAAGGACCGAGAGTACATTTAAAAAAAAAACAAATTAACCTAAACGCTTAATGAATTTAAGGACAACTAATAAGCAATATAGTGCAAAACTATTTTTGAAGTTGTACGGGTAATAAATTAAAAACATTTTTTAATCATCTGGTAGTTGATCGTTCTTAACTTTGGGGAAGGTAAGGCTCTATTTATTTCAAGTTTCTGGTCATAGATTAAACTTTGTATTTACTTAAAGTGTTTTATATATATAAAAGCCTTTTACATGTATAAAAAAAGTTTTAAGGTATATTCTGTTTTAAAAGTAAAATCAGAAGCGCTCTCATGCAGCAGAGAATCACTTGTAAACTATGTTGAATAAATCAAAAGTTCAAAGTTAGTTTTAAAAAAAATTTTAAAGTCTTTAAATTAATACTCAGTGTGACCAACGTTCATTCTTTGTGACAATATTTTGTGACATATTTTTTATATATTAAATTGAAACAAATAAGCTTAAGAGTATTTGTTTGTTAATTTTATCATGCCCAAGACTTTATAGAACTATATGAACTTTTTGTAAATATAAACAATATTGCTAGAGTATAAAATGAACTATCAAAGTTGTTTTCTATTTGTGAAAAGATACAGATTTGACGAGAATTATGGCAATCTAATTCTTGATGGGCAGAAAATTAAATGTTTAAATCTTAAAGTGTTTATTCTAGCTCATCATTAAAACGTTTTTTTTAATTCTATTTTGCATTGTATAGTATCTATAAACCTTAGAAAATTCTGAAGATATAGAGGACTCGATATTTCGAAAAACTTCGAAACCCGTATCGTATGCCCTGAATATATATATATATATATATATATATATATATATATATATATATATATATATATATATATATATATATATATATATATATATATATATATATAAATTAGTAAAAACACTTATTTAATTTTTGATTACTTCAACACTATGTTTCACCATCAGTAGGTTCATCAGGAAGAATACATACATACATACATACATACATACATACATACATACATACATATATATATATATATATATATATATATATATATATATATATATATATAAAATATATATATATATATATACATATATATATATATATATATATATATATATATATATATAATATATATATATACATATACATATATATATATATATATATAATATATATATATATATATATATATATATATATATATACATATACATATATATGTTTATATATATATATATATATATATATATATATATATATATATATATATATATATATATATATATATATATATATATATATATATATATATATATATATATATATATATATATATATATAATATTATAAAATAATCAAAGACTTTGTTTAAAAAAGTACTCCAAAAAGCCCGTCAGAAACATTTATAAATAAACAACTTACACAAGACGAATAAATAGTGAAGAAGTGAAGTTTTCAAAAACATGGCTGATATGTTAAGAACGTTTTAATCTGAAGAAAATAAAGTGTATGATCTTATTTCAAAATAAATAAAACGACAATTTTTATCTTTTTTTTAAATTAGAAATTTTGATTATATATTCGTTTCTTATTATTTTTTAAACTTCTATTGAAAATTAAAACTGTTTATTCAAAGTTTGCAAATAATAACGATAAATGTTACCTAAGTATTCCTTCAAACAAACAAAAAAAGTTTCACTCTTTCTAAAAATATCTTATTAAAACCGAAATTCTTTTTCAAAATTTTGAAGAAAGAACTGCACTTGCAAAAATGGTATTTGACAAAAAGGCGGGAATAAAATAAGCACTTTTTTAAACCAAATAAATATGTTTTTATTTCTTGATAATATTTATTCTTTTTGTTTGCATAACAATAATAATTTTATATATAAGAATTTATTTTTAAAAGTTAGCGGATAGATAAGCAGTTAAAAATATTTAACATGTTTTTGAATTGGGAATTTTTTTAAATTAACGTTAATTTAAGATTTTTTTTTTTTTTTTTTTTTTGCGATTAACATAACCCTCTGCGATTAACACAGTTAATACGCAAAAACATCTTGAAATCCAAAATGTGCGACGTAGTTTGTCAAGTCCAAAATAAATAAAAGCAAAAATTTTAATGTTGCTAATTTTATATCTAACTTATGCTAATTTTATATCTACTTTATGCTAATTTAATTTATTGATTATTTAAAGTTTTTTTTGATTAAGTTGTTTTTTTAAGTCTGTTTTTTTTTTTACTTCAATATTATTAAATTAGGAGTATAACATACACGGACTCACTTGTGAGAGGGGTTCTTTTGTAAGAGGGGATACACTTGGATAGCTAGGAAATAGATACCTTTACAAAATACTGGTAAAAAATTCCTATTTTTGGAACGGCAAGTAAAATCAGTATAAAGTTTACATTGTCATCAAGTCATCAACAGATAGATTCATTAGAACAATAATATTTATTAAAAAACAATAGAAAAGTATTATTTATTTTACTCCTTAACCCGAAAAATTTGAGTGGATACCAAAGATTTCTTAAACTGAACTAATAGGAAAAAACACTTTTTATGCGTAAACATATATAACTTGTATAACTTGTGCGTAAAATAATATAATTTATGCGTAAAATAATATAACTTATGCATAAATTAAAAGGTAACTTAAACGTTAATAATAGCTTAATACTTCATTTTACTTTTTTAATACTGTTGTTAAAATTTGCAGACTTAAATCTTTAAAACTAATTCTTTTAAAACTTAATTTTAAAAAAGTAAATCTTGAATATTTTGGTACTGGATGATGAAGATGGTACTCGACATTTTTTGGTACTGGCACTCAACATTTCCAAACATTTATTTAATCTGTTTTAATATTGATATAATCCTTCAAATTGTTTTTAAAGTTTTTTTTAACTTGCTTTTTAAAGTCTATAATAATTATAGAAACAATGATAAAATATTAATTGTTAATAATAAAACTAAATGAACAATTAATTTTTGTTGATTGTCATTTGATTTCCTAAAACAAAAATGTCTTTACAAGTTTAGTGTCAACAACCTTTACTAAAACCGCATCTCAAAATTCTACAATTTCCTCTTAATTTATCTACATTGTAATAGTAAGTTTTTCAACAGTGAATACTTTACAATAGTGAACGCTTATCTGTAACAACATACAGCATACTACCGTTAGAGGATTGTGATTGACATTTCAAAGTGTGGGTCGATCTTTTATAAATGGCAACACGTAATTTGTTTTTAAAGAAATCAGTTCTACTTGACTGTAAAGAGGTTCACACAAAATTTTAAGGTGAGTTTAACATATACTTTAAAAAAAAATGAAAAATGAAAAAATAAAGCGTTATACATATTTAAATATTTCAATTGTATAAGTAAGAATTTTATAATTATATCTTATACAGTTTTTCATTTTCATTGATTTTTCTTTGAATAGTTTTTAGTTTCTGTTACGGTTGTTATGGTGATGTTTTATGATATACAAATTTTTTTTATTTTAGAGATGACTCTAAAATTCACTTTTGTTTTGTTTTTCTTTCACATCAATGGTATGATCAAATGTTTTCCAGTTTTTACCGGCAAATCTAACGACTGCTTGACTGTGCCGTATAATGTAACAGTTACCACAAAGGGGTGTGATGATTATATATTACTGAGCAGCATGTGCACAGGCTTTTGCACTTCGTTGTACAAGTATGATCCGATTGCGGAAAAGAAAGAATCTATATGTATAGTATGTAAACCAGTTACATCGCAAAAAAAAATTTTTCTAACTTGTGCAGGAGAAGTAAAGATAAAACAGGTAGAAGTGTATGACGTTTGTCAGTGTGAAACTTGCATTTCCAACAAAAACTAAATTTGTATTCCAACTTAGAATATAAAGAGGAAAAACCAATATAATCAATATAAGGAGGAAGAATCAGAAAAGTCTTTTTAGCATCAATTTCTTTATCAGTTTTTTTTAGAAAGCTATAAAGAAAAATGAAAAAGAAAACTATCAAAATGGCGTAATACTTTTACACCCAACTCTGTAAATATACAAATATGCAAGCGTGTATATATTAACATATATGTTATGTAAAATAACAGTTTTTTTACGTAATACAGTTTTTAACATAAAGATTCAAGTTGAAAAAAATATATTAATATTTATGTTAACCTCTTTTTTTTATATAATAGATTTCATTTTCTCTATTTGTCTGGGTAAGTTTTAAAAATATATGACTGTGACTTTACAGATGGAAATTAAAGTCGCAACTCCTACTTTATTCTTCATTCCCATTTTTTTCTAAAATTAATCAACGTCCAAACATTGTGAGTTTTTCTGACAGTACCAATTTTCCAAGCGGAAAATTGATACTGTCACAACACGTTAGGCGAACATTGAGACAAACCTTGCTCAACAAGTCTGACTTTTTTTTGACGTTGGCACAACATATGCTCAGGATATGTCATAAATTTTTTAATAATAAAAACTTATTTTATACTTTATATAAATATTATGTGATATTTACACTTTAGTGTTTGTAGGCCTGCAATAAACAATTTTATAGATAAAAAAAATGACAATGTATTTATTTTTTGATTGTAATAAGTTTATGTTTTTTAATCTTACTTTAAAGTTTTTTTTTATTTTAAATTTATAAACCTTCAAAGTTTAATTACTTTTCTATTGGTTTTACTAAATTATTTAGGTGGTCAATTAAATTTACACTTAACAATAATAAAACCTAGTATCCAGTTTCTTTCTATTGTTCATACGCTCTATAGATTATACTGATGAAATTATACGTGTAGATCTTAAACATGTACTGCAAGCTTAGTTTAGAATGCATGAAGCAATCTAAATTATATTTGTAATGTATCATGTAATAGATTGCATCAAGTAAATTATAGCAGTAGCTCATCTTAAAGTGTGAGAACATGTGGTTAAAGTGTGAGAACATGAGAACAGTGGTTGAGAACATTAGCGTGACACCTCTAGATGCTTTGCGTGCTTACGCGTTGATTTGTTTTAAATAAAAAACCACAACTAAAAAAGTTAAAATAAAAAGTTTAACTAAAAAAAAAAGTGTAGCATACTTTTGTATACAAGATAAATAAATAACAAAGAAATTTGAAATAAATAACAAAGAAAGAAAACATTCTACAAATAATTTACTTTATTGAGCCAATGCAAATATTGTCAGATGCTTTCTTTTTTGGTACTAAATATTTTTTAAGTAATAGAATAACCATATGTGATCGGGGCAAAAGAAAAGCCTTTTATATTAGGTTAATTTTAAACGTCACTTAATCTGAACCTAAATGCCTGGTGCTTTTGTGACAAAAGATAAAGGGAAAAATGTTATTCTCTACATAATCAAGATTAAATAATTAGTCAAAGATTAATTATACTTTTTCCTTTTTTTTTAACACTCTTTATTCCAGCGTTTTTCAACATCTCAAGCAACTTTTTATGTTGTTTTAAAGTTAGAATTTTATTATGTGCGTTTGTTTACATTTGCGTAGATTTTTTGTTGTTGTTGTTGTTGCTGTTGCAGGAGTAGCTAAATTGCTGTTTGGAACTGGGAAGGGGAGAAAAGAGGAGGCAAACTTAGGGCTGGTCACAATTACTACTACTTTTAGCAAAACAATTTATTTCAGAGTAGTATGGTATTTTTACATAATAAAATCTTTTTTTTTATCTTGACCAGCAAAACTGCAGATTTAAAACACGTACAAAAAGCAGCGGTAGTGCAGTGGTAAGAGTGTCCTGGCTGAGAACCAAAAGGTTCGAGGTTCAATGTGGGTTCTGGCAAAATAAGTAGAATAAAATGGAAGAATGCGTGAGTTTCCCAATCTGATAAGATCATTAGGTCTTGTTAGAGCACCTAAATGATTAATTAAAAAAAAAAAGTTATATGTATGTTACATAATGCATTTATTAGCCATGTATACTCACGTTTATGTTAGGGTGTTAGGATATACTCACGTTTATGTTAAGGTGGTTTCTAAATGTTAAGGTGATTTAAAACAAAATCAAAAGATTTTCATGTTTTAACAGTTTGAAAAGTTTTTTTGTTTATTAAATTTGCCATTTAATAAACAATTAAATATATTATTATTATTTCTAGTGTTGTTTTATCTATTTTGTTTATCTTTTTATTTACTTATTATAATTATTACATTTACTTATTTATTTACATGTAAGACTAAATCTACTTTACTTTATGATTTTTGTGTGTTTTTCTAATTTTAATATATGTTTTTGAATAAATTCAGTTATTATTTTTGTCTGGACTACTTTCTAAAAATGCTAAGCAGTTACATTTGAGTTCAAAAAATTTGTGTTAGATTTTTAAGAGAACAAAAGTTGCTATGTAGTTGCTATGTAAAGATGTAGGACTAAGCAGCTCCGTAGTTGAAAGCAGCTCCGTAATTGAAAGAAATTAGACCAAGCAGTTACTAATCTTCATGATTGAGTAAGTATTATTGAAATGGTTGTGGAGAGTAATTGTTTCCTGATAAAACATTCAAATGCTTTAGTTTTATCAGGAAGTAATCACTTTCTACAAAAAAAAGAGTAGCTTTTTTATCTTGACGTAATTTCATGTAAATTACAGTCTTTTATGACGTATATTTTACGGCTTATCATAAAACTGCGTACTTTCATGAGTGCAAACGAAGTCGACAGGGTGAGGCGGGGCAATATAAGACATTTAAGAAACAAATATTTGTTTTAAATATGCTTAATTTTTTTTTTCATGTAAATTTTAAAGTTGATTCTTCAAAGCCACATTCATAAAATTACAAATACACCATAAATTTTTGTTTCTGCATCAGAGGATGCAAAGAATGCAACAAGAACATCATAGGGCAAAAAAAACCTTGTGGTACATATATATATATTTGTTTCAAATTTATGTATTTTGGTAATTTACACGTTTTTACAATGATGTCTCATGGGTTGTCTGTGCCCACTCTGGTTCAAGTTTTAATTTTACTAT
This sequence comes from Hydra vulgaris, assembly GCF_038396675.1. Classification (NCBI taxonomy): domain Eukaryota; kingdom Metazoa; phylum Cnidaria; class Hydrozoa; order Anthoathecata; family Hydridae; genus Hydra; species Hydra vulgaris. Next base: position 15,945,645 of record NC_088925.1, on the reverse strand, counting down.
ATATATATATATATATATATATATATATATATATATATATATATATATATATATATATATATATATATATATATATATAAATACATATATATATATATATATATATATATATATATATATATATATATATATATATATATATTATTATTATTATTATTATTATTATTATTATTATTATTATTATTTGCCGTATATTAAAATTTACAATAAAATAAATCGTGTTAATAAATAAGAGAGCTGGAGCAAACTGTCTTATCATCGAGCCCCATTTACATTGAAAAAATCGTCGGTTTATTTACAAAAATTAAAAGTAGCTAAGTACATAATAAGAATTTTACACACGTAAGTTAAAATATAAATATTAATATAATATAAATATTAGTATTGAAATATAACGCAATATATCAAAGATTAACAACAATATAAAAGTATTAAAGTTTTTTAACAAAAAAAACTAAATAAAAATAAAACTGCAACAAAAGAGAAGTACTGTCAATAACTATTTTTTTAGATTTATATTTATATTATTTATGTATTTATTTTAAAAGAGATATTTTTAATCAAAGTCATTTTGTGATAAGAGACTCTTAGATTCTTTCCTGAATTGTTTCAAAGAGATGTTTTGGATACTATTTTTTTTTTTTGTAATAAATTTTGAAAAGTGTTTCCATAGAAAAGGTATTGGATTTCTATGAATTTAGTTTTAAATTAGTTTTTGGTACAATAAATTTGTTAATTGAAAATTTAGTAGGATACTTGTGTGAGATTTTACTAAAGTAAGACTGGAATACAATAGGGGAAAGCCCATGTTTTATTTTAAACATGAGTTGTAGAACTTGGTGTATATTAAGTTTATAGATACTTAGGGCACCAAGCTTCCTTAAAAGAGGTTCGCAATGAAAAGTTCTGTGTGCACCAAATACAATCCTGCATGCGTGTTTTTGTTTACTATAAATTTTTTTTTAATTTACTATAATTAGTACTACCCCATACAATATTACAGTAAGAGATAAAACTATGAATAAATAAAAAGAAAATTTTTCTTCAAGCAAGCAGTGTTAAGATATGGTTTAGTTTTATATAATATGGAAATATTTATTGAGATTTTATTTTCTAAGTATTTTATATGTGGTTTCCATGACAAATTTTTATCTAGTATTACTCCTAAAAAATTAACGATTGGTTCCCTTTTAATAATGTTTTATTGATTAAAAGATTAGGTAATTTTAGAGGAACATCATCACTTTTACTTGGTTTGGAGAATAAAATAAAATTAGTTTTTTCTACATTTAACGAAAGCCTATTACTTGTAAACCACTCGTTTATTTTTAATAGTTCTTCATTAAATATATGAAAGAGAACCTTTATGTTTTTGTTGGAATAAAAAAGATTGGAGTTGTCTGCAAACAATATAACATTTAAAATATTTGATGCTAGGTATAAATCATTTATATGCAATAAAAATAATAATGGTCCTAAGATTGAACCTTGGGGCACACCATATGTAATGTGTTTTTCTTTTTCAATTTATTTATAAATAATACATTGAGACCTGTACGCCTGGTAATCTTCAAACCAAAGTAAGTTTTTATTTTATACTCCATAGAGTTCCAGTTTTTTTATAATATATATATATATATATATATATATATATATATATATATATATATATATATATATATATATATATATATATATATATACATTGATTTTTAATATATATATAAAATGTATACTTTTATTGCTTGGTTTGTACCAACCAAGTATTTGAGAAAAACAAAAAAAAAGTTCCAATTTTTTTTTACAATTCTAAAATCAAAAGTTTTTTAATAAAATTTCTTAGTAATTTAATTTTTAACAAAGGAATAAAGCTTTTAACTGAGTCATCATCAGTGTAAACTTATTCAAGTAAACCGCAGATTGTAAACAGTTGTTAGCAATAGATACATTATTATACATTAGCTAAGCTGTTATTCGCTTTTATAAATTTAATGCATATATTAGCCTATGTTTTGCTTTTATAAGCTTAACTTTACCAAAGCACTTTAAAAATCCCAAGAGCAATCCTGTTGCTCTTGACGTAGCAGGGCTGACGACACGTGTTTTGAAGTGTCAATTTCTAAAATTGAATTAAAAAAAAACCCAATTGACAATTTCTGAAAAAAGTCCTCAATATCTTTATATTTCTAAAAAATAAAAAAATAAAAAATCAAAATTTTTTTGAAATTTTAAAAATAGGGTCCTTTAAAAAAAAGTGGCAGCGCAAGGCGCTTTTTTTTTTACAATTATTTTCGTTCAATTAATTTTTTTTATAATTAATTTCGTTCTTTTACAATTCAAGTTCGTAGTTTAAAAAACTTATATACATTCAAAAATAAACAAGTTACATATATGTGAACTAAAAAGGAATTTAACGTATAAAAGTTAATAATTACAATTTTTCATAAAATAACAGTGTTATAGCTGAAAAAAAAGCGGAAAACTCGCATAAGAAGAGAATAATAATAATAGTTATTATTATTTAAACTTATTGAACACCTAATGTATTAATATTTATAAGGTAAAAAAAAAGGAAGTTTTTTCCAATGATTTTTACTTAATAATTCTTTCGTCAGGAATTTGTTTAAAAATGTCTCTTTGCTTTTTTGCATTCTTGCACTCTACTGCAAATTTTTAAGTTTTTTCAAAATCTGGGAGAACTTTGATCTTGTATTAAATTATTAAAACTTAATGTGAGACCACAGCATAGTTTTTGGATATTGAAAATAAAAAAGTCCGCCCTTTATTACAATATATTTTCAATTTTTTCAATCTAGCCGTATATATTTATAGCAAAAAATATAGCAAAAAAGGCCTTTAATTGCTAAAATAAAGTTTAAAAGTTTTTGCAAGCTACAGGTTTTTTTTTTCGGTTTTTTTTATGCCTCCACAGCAGCACCTTCTGGAGTAGCAGGACAAGCATATTCATTTTTTTCTTATTAAGTTTCAGACCATAATTATTTCGTCGCAGCACGACGAAAAGTAATTGACGTTTGAAAAAAAATTATGTTTATGAACATTACTCTCTGATATCTTTTTTATAATAAAGCTAGAACCTTCAAGTTTTCTGCATCAATTAGTTTGACTAAACCTTTTTTTTAACCATATGTAGAATGTACTATTTTTAATAATGCTTCTTTTATTCATGTCTTATGACCACAATGATAAAAAAAAACATGCCACGGGAACATTTTTTCAAAAGTAGTTCTTGAAGGTAAAATTTCCTAAATACCAAAACGCATCAAATTTGTTTGAAATTTCTATATAGATTAAAAAAAGGATAGGAATCTAATGGAGTGGGAAACCTTTTTAACATATATACATAATTTCTTAGTTCTCAGCGTTTAAAAACTTTAAGCTCGGTTTATTTATTTTTTTTTAAAAACACTTTTTTAAAAAAGGCCTCCTGTGAAAAAAAGCAAGTACAACCTTTCCTTTATTCAATTCAAGTATTTATTAATGTTTACTTGAAGAAATTGTACTTAGGAGTTTTGTTTAGAAATTATATATATTATGCTTTTTTTCTTTGAGTATCGTTTGTTTTAATTTTTGCGCTAAAAACTTGATGTATTTTTATTTCATTATGGTGCCATTTCACACCAAATTTTCCATACTTTAGTACTAGGCGTTTTGTCTAAAAATCACTAGTTTTTCTAGCACAAAAAATGCAACAACTTTGGATTCAAATAACTTCTAAAGTTGAACAACCCCCTCATTATTTAAATTTTTTAAGCTCTTTTTTTTAATTCTTTCATTTTCAAGTCTTTTTTTTTTAATTTTTTAGGTCTTTTTTTTCTCATTTTTTTAAGTTTTTTTAACATGTTAATCATATATAAATATATTGACAAAAAATTCTTCTAATTACCTGAGCACATTAATAACATCTTGACATATGCGCAGCAAGTATCTGCCGGTGTTTTGATGTTTTTAAAAAGTTTTAGCTTTTTTAAAAGTTCTCTCTATTTCGTTTGTTATAGCGTATAATATCTTTACACATGTTATGTATATAATATCTATAAACCTTCAAATAGGGCCGTCCCGAACGGGGGGTGTAGGGGGTGTCTCAACCCTCCCCCCAAAACAGTTATATATGCATTTGAGTTGGCACACTTATACATTTAGCGTTTGAGTTGGCAAGTTTTGAACTATAGTTGGCAAATGTCAAGTATGGAGGACCTCTTTTTTATTTATTATTATTTTTTGTGTGTGTGTCCTAGTTGGCCAAAAACATATACAGCGGAGAAAATAGAATTAGCCTTACTATTTTTCGTTCTAATTTAACAAAAATGGCAATGAAACAATGATTAAATCTACCCTATTTCTTATTATCTTCTATTACAATTAAAAAGTTTATAAATTGGTATGTTTAATTAATTACAAATGGAAAAAAAATTAAAAGTATTCAATTTGTGGAGAAAATAGAATTAGCCTTATTTACGTAATATAAAAGAAAATATAAAAAATATTTTTTTTAACGCTCTTTAATATTTAGTATTGCTTCCTGAATTTTTAATGACTTCAAATATGCTACTTGACATACTAGTCACAAGATTTTGGATAGTTTCTATAGATATTTCATTCCAAGCTTTTCTGATACGAGTTTTCAGCTCCAATGCGGATTCATATTGCTTACTATTTTTATAAAACTTTCTAGAAAGATTCCCCATAGATTTTCAATTGGGTTAAGACCTGGACTGCATGCGGGCCATTCCAGTACGTGAATATTTTTTTCTCTAAACCAAGCTTTTGTAAGCTTTGAGCTATGGATAGCAGCATTGTCTTGTTAAAAAATTGAAACTTTCATCCATCAATTCTTTACCATGTTCAAGCAAACTAATTTCTAATAAGTCAATGGAGTCCTGTGAATTCTTTTTTGTTGAAATCCATGCCAGTGGTTGTTTTCCAGCAAAAGCAAAAGCCCCCAAAACAATAACAGTTCTACCACAAAAGTTATGACTCATTCGAGTTTCTTTTTCTTTTCGAAGATCGTGCCAGTAATATTGATAGCCATCAGGACCATTTAGATTGAACTTTTTTTCATCACTAAAGAGAACTTGATGCCACTCTTCCTGCGGAGACATGTGCTCTTTTGCAAATTGTAATCTAACTTCTTTATGACGAACAGTAAGTTTTGGTCTTGGTTTACGCTTTTCCAAACTGTGTTTGGATCTTCATGTAAAATTTGTCTCACGCGTTGAACAGTTACATGTAATTGTAAATCAACACAAATTTGAGATGTAGTCAAAGTACACTTTATGAGCACTGATTTCACTATCTTTGTTTAACTTACAAATAATAATAAAAAACTAAGTCACAAATATGTATCACCAGATCAAAATAAACAAGTAAACTAAATATTAACAAAACAAGTAAACTAAATATTACTGAAAATAGTTATTGATGAGGCTAATTCTTTTTGCAAACGCAAATATCAAGTATTATACATTTTATGGTTTTATCAAATATACCGCAATTTAATTATGCTATATTATAATCTAAAAAGCTGTTGTTTGTAACAATAGTTATATAAGTGTGGATACAAAAGATGCACCGCACAAATTTGCTTAGAGATTTACAAAATATTGGATCAGCACATGGTGAGGCTAATTCTATTTTCTCCACTGTACAACACCTCCTCCCCACCTCCTCACCTACCATCTTTTGGACGGCCCTGCCTTCAAAAGTGTTTAATTATGTATTTTAGAAAAATAAAAAAAATATTAAAAAAAAGAAAATCATATTAAAAAAAGTCCTACAGCTGGGATCTGTAGGACTCGAACCACAGCAAAACGCTGTGATTCGAGTCCAACAGATTCCAGCTGTAGGACTCGAACCACAGCGTTTTGCTTCTGAACTCTGCAAGCCAACTACTTCGGTCACTAAGACGCATGTCCGATAAAAGTTTTAACATTATTTAATAAATGAAAGACTATATAAAACCTGCAAATAAATGCTTTAGATCAAAATTAAGGAGATATTGCCGATATAAGATATTTTAAAGTAAGAGTTAAACTGTAAAACTTGATATATGTTTGAACATTACATAATTTGAAGTTTACATAAATTAGATATTTGGATACACTTTCGTTCACATTTTCTGATAAAAAAAAGTGCTGCGACTCTTTTTCGCCATTACCTCGGTGGCAATGGCTGCCAAGAGTTCTGTGTCAAAAATGCTCGAAATAACACTACTACCGCTATTTAGTTCAGCATTATTTTATAGATAATAAATGCTAGAGTTAATTTGGATTTGGATTAGTTTGAATGCTAGTTTACTGAGTATTAAAGATCCATATTCAAATAACATTGAATGACTAATAAAGTCAATATTTTCTTAAATCCTTTTAGTTAAACATTAGTTTAAATTTTTATTATACAACAGTCAATTATAGCTCCTATATGTATTTTATTCAATTTTATATATTTGTTATGTACGTAAGATATAAATATATCTCAAACGCATTCAAATTAACGTAACCTTAGGGTATTGAAATATATTAATTTATTAATTATATAAAAATATAATGATGTTTGATATATTAAAATAGATAACGTTTAAACGCCATTCAAATGTTGCATAAAAATTGCCTTACAAGTTGAAATAAATGCACAAGTCTTGCATATATTGTCTTTTTTGTACTTGTTTGTCTAAGCTGTCTAGCTTAAGTTAACTGCATAATTAAAATGCATTTAAACAACATTCGGTTTGTAAAATACCTCAAGGTACCATTAAATAATGTTAAATGTTGAAAATGCGCAATTAAAAATTAATAGTACCTTGTTAAATATTAGTTATGCATTAAACGATATACGAAAAGAATAGTAACCTTGCAACAAATCTAAAAACCATTTTAACAACGCATAAACGTAAAATACTGGCAATAGAACTCTTAAAGTTTTGTATATTTTTAAATTAAAATAAAAAATTATTTGATTTGATGTTAGTAGTTTAAAATGATTTTGACAAACAAGATTGCACAACTTTATTTTGCACAGTGGATTGCACAGTGGCTGTCTTTGCATATGCAGGTTTACACAACTGTAGTCTTTAAATACAGGTCTTTATACTAAGAAAAGTAAATATATACCAAAAGTGCATCCATTTCTATAAAATAAAATTATGTCTGCGAAGTTTATGATTATGTTGCGCTAACCATTTTAAAACAAATTTGAAATATTTTATCTTCCAGATTACAGCTGTAATCAAAGTCTTTTACCAAAGACTACACAGTGGTAGTCTTTGCATATGCAGGCTTACACAGCTGTAGTCTTTTCGTAGGGTTCTTTATACTATAAAAAATAAAAGTATACAAAGTAAATGCATTCCTTCTTTATTATAAGCTTCCATGTTTAAATCTCAAAACGTTAAAATTAAACTGATAAAAGCAACTGATGTCAAGTTTGATGGTTTCATACAATATAAAGGTTGAGCACAGTAGGTGTCAATGCTTGATGAAGAAGAGTATGCAAGGTACTCTTTTTTTCATGCAGTAAAATATAACGAAAATCACCATTAATACAGTTTTATTGTATAATAATGAAAAAAACAAAAATTTGTTATTAAAAGTTTACTTAATAAATTTTTAGTTTATTTATTATTGCAAAAAATACAAATTAAGATTGAAAGGGTTTCTTCAGACTTTCTAAAGAAGGCTACAGAGGTTAGCGAAAGTCAAAGTTGATTTAGTCTTAATTGTGTTTAAAAACTTGTTGAAGTGCATCCAGGCCCATCTTTACCCATGTCCAGCATAGACAACCGTTGCGGAGCCAGGGTTTTTGGAAAGGCCAGCCTGCAAGAAAATAGTTTTTTTTTAATTAAATATATATATTTTTTTTAATGCAATTAAAATTAACTACAAAAATAAATAAAAAATGGCAGAATAGGCTCTTTTTTTATTTTATTTTTACATCTTGAATCTATTTATTTAGGATAAAAAAAATTAAAATATAAAAATATATAACAATGAATTTTTTTTGTATGCATGCAAAAGAAACAAAGTTCGTCTGATGCATTGAATATGTAATATAATATTATTAAGCTTCTAGTTGTCAATAGTTTTTTTAATTTTTATATATGAACTATGCGTTTAAGGTGGTTTAAAATGAGCTGAATAATGAAAACACGCAAAAGTCGAATAGAATAGTACTAAAGTAGAAGCTATTGGACTTGAAAAAAGACTATGGAAAGGTACAACAAGACTATTAGACTATGGAAAGGTACAACAAAGTGAACAAAATGCTTCAAACGGTTAAAATTGATTTGACAGTAGTGAATGAAGGGTATAGCATTCTGTTTTGACCAATTTGAAAAAGCAGCTATCATATTAAAGGGTACTAAACAGTACTCTGCTGAGCAGAAAGGAATTGCGACAGAAATCACACTGCACGCCCAAAAAATTTTATAAATTTATTCAAACAATCTGAAAGTTTAATTTCCTAATTAATCTCTGCATTTTAAAAGCTTTTTTTCCAATTCAATTGCTATTGGTACCAGAAAAACCAGAAAACCAAACCATCTGGTTTTACTTATAGTTATTTAATCAAAGAAATCTACACTCCCCAATTTTATGTTGTTTTACTAATGTTTCTCTCTGCTGCTGTTACAAATTATACCGAAAAAAGACCCTTTTCAACTTTAAAAAGGGTGAAGAAATTTTACAGGTCTAAGAGTGAACAGAAATACCTATACTTTCTAGTTATTCTTCAAACTAAAAATTTCTTTAAAAGAAACTAACGCCGCAAGGTATCAAAGCATTTTATCTACTTGATAATGCAATAATGTAACCTAAACAAAAACAATGTATTCTTAAGAAATGTCTATAATTTGTTTTACTTTAAATATACGTAAAGTATAAAAATTGGATTGTTTCTTTTTTACTCTTTGGATTAACTATTGATGATTATCTAATTAATTTACTTGTTGGTTTTTGATCACCTGAATGAAGAAGTTTTGATTAATCTAACTAATTTAGCTGTTTATACTGTTAAAATAAACTAACAAAATGGTGGAAGTAAAATTAATCTAGGAATACGGAGTGTAAATATTCTCAATTATTTTTTAGAGGTAGACATAGCTGAATGCACATATATTGACTCTTTATGTTGGAATATGTTAAGTAACTGTAGATAAATTGACTGAGGGTTAAATAGCACAGGCAGTGTTTAATGAAAAGAAAAAGTTTGAAGCAAATTAATTTATTTTTTTAATTTTGTTTGGTCAAATCAATTTTTAGCATGGGTGAAATTTGACCGGTTGCAAATGGTAAAAAATGTCTACCCTGTGATGAAAAATTACTTTTTCTCACCCAAAAAACTTTCTAGGCCGAAATATTTTTAAAAGAACCTCACCGAAGGGGTACTTTTCAGGTAGAAGTCCGAGTACCGTATTTTAACTAACAAAACTCAAAAACAAGCTTAGTAAGCTCAGTATACTATTGCTCAAGTGACGGATCCATGACTTTTAGGGATGCTGAAATATTTTTGTATTGTATTAGCGTCTCCTTTAAAAAAAATAAGGTTCTCCATTTCTAAGATATTTGAGGACTTTTAGATTTAGGGGGATGCTCACATCCCATCTTCTCCCTCCCTGGATCCGTCACTGTATTGTTCTTAGTGCTAGCTCTGAGCTCAGTAAGGTCAGTATACTGTTGTTAAATATTGTACAAAAATTTAAAGCGAAACTGTTATTATTATTATATTCATTATTTTTATTGCTACTAGTGTTATTATTATTACAATTTTCATTATGATTATTATTATTATTTTCATTTATGAAACTACATAAAAAAATATATTAAACAATAGAGTTTGTTGTTTTCTTTAAACAAAGTTTTTTTTAAACAATATAGTGTTTATTGCTTAAACTCTAATACGTTAAATATTAAGTTTGTTGGTTTAATTTTATTTATTCTATCTATATTTATTATAACTACTGGCAACTTTTATTTATCCCTTTAAAATATTTTTATTTTTGTACTTGTAAACGATAACAGAACAATAACAAAACTATAAGAGGGCAATAAGAGAGCGACAACATGGCGATTTAGAGCGACAACATGGCGATAAAGAGCGACAACATGGTGATAAAGAGCAACAACGTGGCGAGAACAGAACGAGAACAGGGTGATAATAACCAATGAGTAATCAACAAGATAACATTGCATTACCTTTACTCCGATCATTATGTTGTAAATAAACAAAATATTTTCGGAAATTTAAAAAAAAATAACAAGATATTATTTCATAATCACAAAATTAGGATTTTTTTTTTTTGCTGTAAGTTATTTAATAACACAAAACTAAGATTTCTCGTTGCATTAATTTTAAAAATAGTTAGTAATAATTATAACAAATTTAATATATTTTTTAATAATAAATATTTGAAAAAAATACTACCATTAAGGTCGTAATTAATTTGACCTTCTTATATAGTTATATATTTATATACTCTTCTGTCTTAATTACTCTTTAGGAGCATTTTTACTCGACGTGCTAATTCGTTTTAAGTATAACTTTCCATAAAAGATAAAATTCTAAAACACAAACATATAAACATAAAAATTATTTTCTTTTTTAAAATAAATATCTTTATTATAAAAAAGAAAATAATATTCACGTAAACAACTGTTTCTTTCAAAGATGCTTTCTTGTATTTACTTTACTTCATGCGATTCTGCGCATAAGGAGCCATGACCTACTATTAAGTTAAGCACACGTACGAAATTATCGTAACTGCGAAGACGTTTATTATAAACTGTATGTGACCCATTTGTATGTGATCCAATTGTTTGCGACCCATTTTTACCCATATTTACAGTACGTTTCACAGTACGTATGGGTAAAAATGAATTTTTTTATTTTTATTAAAAAAAAATCTTTATTTAAATATTGTTTGCCGTTAAATGAGTTACACATATTTGAATTTACGTTTCCTATTTTAAAAAACAATTCAGCAAACATTGATATATAAAACATTCAATTATTATTTGATAAATTGTTTTCACTTACATTAAACATTTTCCACTATACTTAGACGTATTATCGGTAAATTATTTAAAAAACCTATTGATTTAACGGTTAAATGGACTTAAAGTTTTTTGTAAAACAATTAACTTATTTTTGCGTGATCTTTTTGTTTAAATTTCAGAAAAGGAAATGCTATTTTAATTATTATATATAGACACTTTAATTTTTTACAAATAATTTTTTACAAAACCTTTTGTCGTGGGGAATGGTGGGCTTAAGATTTCTGTCTTTATCAAAGATTATAAATATAAACTAAAATGGTGTTTATCTTTGACGGACATAATGACGTTGTCTACCTTTGACGGACGTAGTTTTTTATAAAGAAATAGTACTTGTATTATAATTTTACTTTGATTTAATTATGCTACACTTTTAATCCCGCAAAATTTGCAAAATTAATTTGCAGAGAGTTGTTAAAAACTAATTTTGAGTACTTAAAACAAAATCAGAACAGAAATTTGATTAAAAAGAATGATTGTTTTTCAATGACGTAAAATAAGCTCTTCATAGTAAATAAATCAATCTTACTAAGTCCCTTTTTTAATATTTGCATTAAGTGATTTTTCTATGTTATTTACTATTTTTAATATATGTACCGTTACGCTGTAATACTAAAAAAAATAGGGAATTTCTAATATATATTTACATAAAGGCATTTTTATTTATATATACAAATATAGGATTTAGGAAACGTATGATTTTAATTATATGTGGGTACAATAATTCTGAAAGTATTTATTTATTAACAATAAGAAATTGCGACAAATTCTGCTTCGTTCAGTGTGTTGTTTGTGTTCGATTCCTTGTTTTCAAAATATTTGTAGGTTTGACGGGACTGATTAAAAAAATAAGTTATTCACCAAAATCTCCAATAACTTCTTTTTCCATTAAATATTAGGTTTACGACTGTTTTAACGATTGTTAACCAGTTTAAAGCGTATTAAAGAACAATACGTTTTATTATAGTTATCTTTTCTTTTTGTCGCAGTGAACCTCTTGGCACTCACAACTTCCTATTAGTAACACTTTTTTTATAACAACTTTCCATTCGCCATCTGTTTTACAGTTTAATTGAACTTTCGTTTCGTTCCATTTTTTTGGCATGCAAGTATTGCAACTATTAAAGTCCTCTCCATAGCGTGGTATAAAAAACGAATTACATTGCCCGTAACAGAACGGCACATCGATTGTTACCGCTTTGCAGTCGCGTTCACTAATAACTTGTTGGTACTTTGTACCATGGACCATGCAGTTTTTGCTATTTTTATCTGTAAGCCATTCGTTTTTTCCCAATATACCCGTATTTGGTTCTTCTGTTTTTAGCATACTCAAACTTTCTGGTGTTGGGAGAGAAAATAATAACATGTAATGCAATGTTACAATAGCCACCTTAAACAATCTAATGACGAATCAAGAACGTTATAAATAAGTATATATATATATATATATATATATATATATATATATATATATATATATATATATATATATATATATATATATATATATATATATATATATATATATATTAGTTAAAAATTAAAAAGTTTTCACATATCATGTTTATAATAATTTGAATATATAATATACTTTACATATGTAGTAATTCTTACCTTTTACAATGCGTCATCTTATTTTAGAAACTATGCGTGCTGTTCTGGTGCTAACATCCAAATGTCGCATGAAATATAATAAAAATGCTAATGTTTAATCTGCAACAATGGCGGAGCTTTAGAAGAAAAGACCGATGGATAACTTTAAAAAGAATTAGACGTATGAGGTTCAAACAAGAGAATTACGTTTCAGCTAATCTGGCGCACACGTAAAAATTTATGGCATATTAAATATATTAATTAAATTTTTTTGGTAAAAAAAAAAAAGATTACTACGCCTTTATTTTCTCTCTCTATTTTACAGAGAGAGAAAAAATTCTCGTATTACCGTTTTTTTTTAAGCCTTCGGCTTTATAATATAACGCATGTTTATTTTCTAAACAAAATTGTCGAAAATTTTAGTTAAAATAGAATCACAAAAAATTTTAAGCATTTACTCAGCATAAAAACGTATAATGATCGACTTCAAGATGATATATAATGATCGACTACAAGATGATATATAATGATCGACTACAAGATGATATATAACAAAGATGGTTAAGATAAAGATGGTAGTGTCCTAACAAACAAACTAAATAAGCTTTCCTTTTATTTATGAAGAAATTTACAGTTTTTTAGTAATCCGTTAAGTCGCCGTAAACATTTATAATTACCCAGTAGCTTCAGCCGTCTAGTAATACGTCTACGCGGATAGCTGTAAACTTTCTTAAATTGGAAAGTTTTGCAAATGTAACCATAAACAAACTTAACTAACTTATTAACAAATATGGTCTTTATAAGATATATATAAAAAATGCTCTTGCTAAGGTGTTTCAAATTAAAATACGCTCAAAGTAGCAGATAGGACCATTCTCATTTCTTCGTTTAACTTAACAACGGATTAGTTAAAATTTATAAATAAGAAAAGTTTTTAATATAAATTTTTAAAAGCAAAATCTGCTTCGTTTTAATTTTATACTGTTAGTTTTTAGCAAATATTTTTATTTTTTTTATTTTATTACTCAAAAAAGTCAAAGTAAAATTTTCAGTCAAATACTCCGCTAATCTTATCGGGATGGAAATAAGAAAGCGGCACCAGCTACCAGCTTCTCAATTTGTAAGACTTAGTTTTTAATTTTTATATACCAGAGATGTGAATACGGCCTTGACTTGATAAGCTACAAATACAGCTACATAAAAAAGCTATGTAATTTTGATATTTATTCATTTTATTTCTATTTAATGAATCTTTTCCATTTTACTTTCAATTGTTGTTTATATGTAAAAATGATTGTAATTAAGTCACGTTTATTTATTTATTTAATTTGTTGTTAAGTAAAAAAAAAAAATTGAGATTTTTTTAATATTTAAATTAAACTAATACAATACAATTTATTATTTTGAAAAATTTTTATTTCTATGTAACTTGTTACTTTATATCAAAACCGTAAAAAAAAAACTTCAAACTTTTGTACCAGTCATAAGTTAAACCGGCACAGGTTTACCGCTAAAGAAAAGTTAAGTACTATTATTTTATATTTCCGAATGTTAATATTGACCTTCTCAGTGATGGAAAAATTGACGAATCTCACATTTACTTTTATTTATTTTCAATAAGCTAGAAAAAACAGAATTTCTGGTATCTAATACTAATATATATATATATATATATATATATATATATATATATATATATATATATATATATATATATATATATATATATATATATATATATATATATATATATATATCTTAGTATTAGTAACCAGAACTTCTGTTTATTCTGGCTTATTGTTATATATATATATATATATATATATATATATATATATATATATATATATATATATATATATATATATATATATATATATATATATATTAATATTAGTAACCAGAACTTTTTTTTTTTTTATATCTTATTGAAAATACTATTGAAAATAAATAAAAGTAAATATGAGATGTACGCATTTAATCGTTTAATGATGTTAATATCAGTTTGCAAATAAAAATGCCAATAATGTAAATAAGTTGAAGACATAGCTGAAAGCCAGCAGGCACACAACGTTGTATTGACATTGTATCAACGTTAGAACGTTAATACAATGTTAATAATACGTTTTGTGCCTGCTGGCAACCAATATATTTTAATGTTAAAAATAGGTAAGCTCTGCTTATGCTCATATACGTATATTCATAAGAAAAGAGAAAGCTTCAAATGTGCAAATAATGCTGTTAAGTAAAAGTTCATTAATAAAGTTGAAACTTATTTCAAAAGTTTATTAACATGTAATAATTTTAAAACATCATAATTACTTAATAAATTTTAAGTAGTAATTTTTAAATTTTTAATTTAAAAATTACTACGGGGAACTTACTTTTAAGTAAGTGGAACCATTTAAGTAACCTACTTTTAACATATTAAGTGATACTAGTAAGTTCCGGTTACTTTTGACATAAATGTAAATGATAATGGTAAGTGCTTGTAATTGGTAGTATTGGTAAGTGGCACTTTAGATGTGACAAATTTTAAAAATAAAAATAAATTTTGTAAATATGAAATTTGATAAAGTGTTTAATAAATAAATTAACTTTTCTTAATGAACGAAACAGGGAAAAAACAAATGCACAAATACATACGCTAGTTTTTACAGTTTGCATTTGAAACCAAACCAATATTCTTATGTATTTAAAAAATAAGCTAGAAAAATATACTTTATTATTTTTAAAATGATTATATTTTCATTTTTATTATTTTTAAAATGATTATATTTTCATTTTTATTATTTTTAAAATGATTATATTTTCATTTTTATTATTTTTAAAATGATTATATTTTCATTTTTATTATTTTTAAAATGATTATATTTTCATTTTTAAAAATGTTTTTTCTAACATCTCGAAAATACTGAAGGAAAAATCAAATACAAAATGTAGAGACAAACTTACACTCAAATTTCAATTTTTTTTATTTACCTTGCATAATAGATTTGTTAAACAACATTTTATATAAAGAAAAATATTTCAGGATCAAGTTGCTTAGGTTCGCCCTTTTACCCTGCATGAGTCGTAAGACAGAAATCAAGATTACTCAAAGAGTTTAATACCCGGAATTTTTAATGGACAGATCTTTTAAGATAACTTAAAAAATACAATAAAAATTGGCGTAAAAAATCTGAGCTATTTTATTTCATTACGAATATATGTAAAAAAGTTTATTCAAAAATGCAAATCTAAAATCTATCTAATTAAATTTGAACGTTATAATGATCAAACATGATTGCCCTTTACATTCCATTGTCTCAATAAACCTTGCCTTACACTTGTACCACAATATTTTGGATTTTTTTCTCCAAGATATAAACAAGTAGTTTACTGCGATACACCATTATTTAGCCCCTGCTTAACAAATAAATGTTGTTAAGATAACTTCAAAAAATATTTATTTACCAGCATAAATCTAAAAAAAATCCTGCAAATGAAACGGTTATTACTAATAAAACTCTTAGCAACAACTGAAGTTAATAAAATTTAAATGGATGGCATAAAACTAATTAAATAATGTTTTACAATTTTACATTAGTAACGACAGGACTTCTAGAAGATCATGTGGATCTTGTTATGAAGCCCTTTACAATATATGGTTAATTTTTGATAAAAATACAATGTCTTAAGTGAAATAATAATAATAATACAACTTTATGCAAAAACATGTAAAAACCAAGATAAAATTTTAAAAAACCAAGATTAAAAAATAAATAAAATATACAAAATAGAACAACAACGAACAAACAAACAAACAAAAAAACAAAACAAAAAAAAATTAAAAATAAATCAAAATATTTTCAATTAAAAATATAATTTTTTTAAGTTTTTGTTTGAATGAAGCAAAAGTCAGTTGGGTAGAAAAATTAAAATTTGGTAAGACTATTTTGTTCCAGAGATAAGGACCTCGATAAGAAACAAAAAACTGGTCTTTGCTTTTATGGCAAAATAAGGCAGTAAGATTGTTATCAATTCGAAGATTATATTTGTTTTTAGGTTTCATACAATAGAGATTTTGTAATACGTTTGGCAACAAATTTTCTCTACATTTAAACATGAAACATAAAATGTTAAAGACATTTTGTTGATATACATTTAAAATATTCATTTCTTTAAAAAGTTGTTTCGTATGAAAAAACCGATTTTTAAAATTTATTGCGCGAGCTGCGCGTTTCTGATGAAGGTAAAGAGATTTTAGTTTTGTTCTATGAGTGCTTCCCCATATAATATTCGCGTCGTTTATATACAATGTATAAATGAATAATATAATTGTGTTAACTGGTGTTTACATAATATATTTCTTGCTTTATAGAGAATTCCGATGCATTTAGCGATTTTATTGGAGGTATTATCAATATGATTTCTCCAAGATTCTCATCAATATATACTCCAAGAAACTTAGTAACTTTTTCTGTTATTATTATTATATTATCAATTAAAAGGTCTGACATATTATGAGGCAGTTTCTGTTTTTTTGAAGGTGGATAAATAAGTGTCCATTTAGTTTTTTCTATATTTAGAGACAATCTATTTTGTTTAAACCAAACAGATACTTTTTTTAATTCATTTGTCATATTAGTAAAAAGCATATTAATATCTTTATGAGACAAAAACAAGTTAGTGTCATCTGCAAAATTTACTGTTGTTAAGTTTGATGATTTATGAAGATCATTTATGTATATTAAAAAAATAAGTGGACCAAGTATGGATCCTTGTGGAACACCACATGTTATATTCATTAATAGATGAGATATAGAATCTTTTTTGTAAACAAACTGTTTGCGGTTAGTAAGATAACTTTCAAAATATACTAGGGTTTTATCTTTAATACCATATGATTTTAGTTTTTTTAACAGGATTTGATGATTGACAGTATCAAATGCCTTAGACAAATCAATAAACACTCCTAGTGTAAAACAAGAGTCTTTATCACTAATCACTGCATTAAAGATCGCCCCTCATTACGCCCCTTGTTGCAGTGAATATTTATTTGGTTTCATGCTATGTTAGCTCCCAAAGAGTAAAAGTTTTTGATAATTAGTTAAATTTGTCTAAATAAATTTGAAAACGTAATAAAAGGTATAAATGAGAACTTTACACTATTTTTATCTAATTGCATGTGCGAGTATTAGACAAGTTGTTTGTTTATCCATTGTATCCAATGGATTCGACGTTTAAAGATGTATAAACCAATTAATTAAAATCATATTAACGAGTCTATAATATTATTAAAATTTAAATAATGTTATAAAAATAAGCCGTGTCATTTATCATGTATTGTATTACATTTTTTTATCAAGAATTTAGAATTTGCACATATAAGTTTGGTAAAAAGTAAAATTCAGCAAATAAATAAATATAACTGACTAGAACCTAATTAATTAAAATGTTACTTGCTTAGAAAAAGTACGTTAAATCATTTTTTAAAGATCTTCTAGGAAAAAGAGTACTCCGGAGTTTCCTTCAATCGGCTTATAATTTTTTTAAACAAAATATAGTTTTAAGCACCAAACCCACCCCCTCCCCCACCTCAACCACCCCACTCTTCTATTTTCCCTAGAAAATTTTTTTGTAATTGGATTTTTTTGGGTTCTAATCATAAACCAGTTACCGTTTTGCTAAAGAAACGTCACTTAAGCAAATTAGCCATTAAGTGGAGAGTTCAAATATTGAGGAGATGTAGAGGTACGGAATAGGTTGCTCAGCACTGTAGTGATACAGTTCAGCTCAATAGTTAGGTCCTACTCCATCATTTGCATAAATAAAAACTGCAAGAAAAAACACGTTTTTCTTTCAGTTGTTTCAAATTGCGTGGTACTGTAATAAAAACGTTTTTTGTGTAGTCATTTAAGTTTGAATAATCAATTAAGAAAAAATTTTAAAATTTTGTGTTGCCAATACATAATATTTAAAAACATGGGCTAAAAAGTGTAGCTGGAAAAACTTTGTTAGAAAAACGTGTAATATAAAAATTAGAAAAATTTTTTATAATTATTGTGCATATTGAACTTTATTTAACTTTAAGATTTTTATAGTGAAAATTTCATTTTTATTATAAAAAAATTTTTATTAAAAATTTTTATGTTTTTAAGTATATCATTTAAGTAATGAACTAAAAAAGTTTGCGTTTTAATCAAACATAAAAAAAATTATATTAAAAACAAAAACATTTTATTGTTTACCGAGTAATTATGAATTCTAATATTGTTTATACTAATTCTAATCTTTGTTCATTGCTTCCTCAAAAAGTTAATTAAAAACATCTAGTATTTGATTATTTTGGATTCCAATCTGCAGTTTGTTACTGTTTCACTTCAGGAGCACCATTTCTGCAACTCCTCTAATAGGTGGAGAGTTCCCATGACGAAATAAACGGTGTGGATAGGTTATGCTAAAGCTCAGCTTTTTAGCTTTGTAGTTAAAGATTTTACTCCATTAATAGAGTATCAAATTGTTAATATATGTAATTTCATGGCTTTTTTAAAGCCTTTTTTTTGTGTTCATTTTTTTACAAACTTTTAGTGACAGCAAAATGGGTGTTAACGTAAGATATAAATCTTAGTGCATTTTTTTACAGCTAATTTTTATAAAAAAGAATTTGGTAGTGTTTGTTTGTTATTTACATTGGCGAATTTTATACCGTATTTAGGTACATTTGCATACCTTAATGAAAACACACAAAAGTTCTTGCACGTATCAATTGTAGTTTAACTTTATTCCTGGAGCCAAGTAGTAAATCTATAAATGGCTGTCCGTAAATAACATTAGTTGTTAAGTGTTATCACACGGTATTAAATGTGTTTCCAGTGTATATTGTAGGAGTCAAAATTTTCAATAAAAATTATATTTTTTAATTGATTATACTTTATAACTTTATTCAAATGAACTATCTTTTAATTTTAAGATGGGCGTAACTTTATTTTGAAATTTTAAAATGGGCGTTCAGAGGGAAACTTTTACACTTTTGATTTCGTAGAAAGTGCAAATATATTTTTTTTTGCAAATATCGTTTAAAGTGCAAATATTTTTTTTTGCTTCAAGTAAACTTTTAGAAAATTGTTGTAACTTTTATTCGGTTTTTATTTATTTTTAGATTAAACAAATATTAAACAAAAGTACATAATTTTTTTTCAAAGTTATTAAGGTACTCCAAGAAGTCCTATAGGTCTAATCGTAGAACACCGCGGTGCAGCATTTAGCCGGGAAGTTTACGTCTCCTTCCTTACTAATGTCGCTTTTTGGGCTAGAGCGGGCGTCGAACCGTGAACCTCTTGGTTCTGAACCAGAACTCTAACCACTGCGCCACGACTACTATGTAACAACATATGACAACATATATAACATATATAATATATAACAACATGTTTAACAAATATAACATATAACAACATAATATAACAAAGATAATATAAAAGTTACTGTACAGACTATTTAAGTTTGGCGAGCCAAAACTACATAGTTTTGATTATAACTTTAAGTGTAAGATTTAGTTAATAAAAATAGTTTATGAAAATAATTTGGTATCAAGAGATCAGAATTTTGTCTGTTCTATTTTTAAAAGTTTTTTTGTTTCAAAATCGATTACATCTTGTGATAAGAAATTCCAATTGTCTACCACTCTATTTGTGAAATAGTAAAACCTGCATATTTTTTTAGTAAATTCTCAATGAAGCCTTTTATTGTGACGATTCCATGTGGTTTTAAAATCTCAAAGGCTCCTTAAATCTAATATATATAATTGAATTTGATATTTTAAACATTTCTATCAAACCACCCTTTCCTTTTCTTGTAACGTTGGTAAATCTAATATTTTTCTCCTTTCTTCATAACAGATGCTTTTCAGTGTTTAAATCCTAGTTGATCTACGTTGTACGTTTTTCAGTCTATTATTATCTTTAATACAATATGGGCTCCATACTGATACTGCATATTCAAGCTGTGGTCTAATAATTGACTTGTATAACAACTTTGATATGGCAACTTCAAGATATTTAAATGCATATTTTATTAACATATTTAACATATATAACATATAGCAACATATGTCCTTGTATCAGTTGGACCGTTGATAAAAAATATTATATACCATTTTAAAATATATGTTACAGTATATCTTATTTATAAAGTTATTATGAAAATTTTTACAGCCGCTCGCTTTTTTATCAAAGTTTTTAAAAGTTATTTTGGGAAATTCAAAGTTGTAATTATATGCAATAAAGTATAGTTGCATATGATAAATAACCAAGTTTATTTCTTTATAACTTATAATAAAATTTTATAAAATATACAAAAGTTTAATAAAATGTAGTTATTTAAAATGTATAATAATAAAATATAACAATATAAAATAAAATATAATTTTGTATAATATATAAGAAATATATATAATATAAACTATGATTAACTGTATGTTATACATAATCTTAAACTAAATATGGATAAGAAGTTCAATTAACAAAAGTTTTGTTAAATATTATATGGAGGATTTTAGGCAAAAAAAAAAATTAGCTATTATACTTTAATTTATCTTTTAAGACCGAAGCTACAATGAGTCAAAGCAAGTGTCTCCTGAACACCAGGAAACGATTCATTAATCAACTGACAACGTTTAGTTGACAGCTAAAAATAACCAAAGTACATAAGTTTCATCACATTAGTTAAGTCTATTATACATAATAAAGATTTAACATCAATATCTGATTAGTAAATATTTAATATTAAAAACTTTTAATATAATATATCAAACTGTAAAAAACATAAATCTGTAAAACTAAAATAGTAACATTCAATTTTAAAACAAGAAAAGAGTTTAAAATGATCTGCGCGCCAGATGTCTGTATGTGATGTCTTAATCTGAGCTGCCAGATGTATTAAACATTGCTCAAATACGTTTTATTTAAATCGCCTTTCAAAAAAGTAATTTTTTAATAGATTAAAGGCAGTTAATTAACGTCATCAAATGAAGTTTATTACATTGTATAACCATTGACGTTTCATCACAATGGGGCGCTTGTTAAGATTTTAAGTAATAAATCGAAAAAATCGAGTTGGCTTTCGTTAGAAGTGTATTTAATTTAATTAGTGTTGAGGTCAGGGGTTCGGACAGCTCCACTTTTTGGGAGTGTGAATTACTATAACTTTGTTAATGCGCAATTGTGTAAATGCAAAATGTTTTATAATTTAATATAACTATTTATATAATTATGTTAAATTGAAAAGAGGTGACCTGATTCAAGATACCTTTAAATATCTTGAATTGTTGAACCAGGTTAGGGTAATGAAATCATCGATATTAAACAGAATCAGACACTAATGAACTCTGTTGGCTCATCAGGTCCAGCATCTAACATTAGAGGAGCAAAATATAGAATTAAGTCTGAATTAGTCAGAAATAGTATGAAAAAGCAGTATTTTTTCAGCAATAGGGTTGTTGATGGATGGAATAGTCTTCTAGCAGAAGTCATTCAGTTTATTACAGTTGATAGCTTCAAATCAAACTTGCAATCAGTCGACTTAAAAGCAATAACAAATAAGAGAAACTTTAAAGAAGTTTGTTATTAACTCTTTTGTTTAGAAATTGAATTAACTTAATAATTAATATTTACCGGCTGTCATAGATATTGCCTGGCGCTCTATTTCAACAGCATTAAATATTATTATATTATTATTATATTTATACTTTATATAATCATTTTAATTAAACAAAATAGGCGAGTTATTGAACCTAAGGTTCAGTGTCACTTGTAATGCAATTGAAGAGAAAATTTTGTTGTGAGTAATGCTGGAAAATTTTGGCCGCGAAAACCTGTGAATCTTTTATTTTCTATTTAAATACTTTTTAAATAAAAACCGTAATATTTAAAAATACTTTGAAAAATAAGTACTACTGAGGCGGAATTTTAAAATAAATCCTTCGTGCCAAAGTTTGAAATAGGTTGTTGCTCTGAGGCACGTTCTAATCTTTTTTTATAACCTTTGAATCTATAACTTGAATTTTGCCTCGGTTGCAATTCAGTTGGCTAAAAATAGGTTGCTTTAAAATGACTTGCAATTGAATTGGCTTAATTTATTGCGCATCGCAAATATCTAGTGTTTATAAAATTTAATTTAAATTTAAATTAATAAATGTACCTGTTATGTTTGAAACAGATTATTTTTATCTTAACCCAAAGCGCTATTCCAACTGTTGCTGCTAAAAATGCTAAAATATCCTAATAATTTTAATAAGGTGGGTTTGTATCTCCATTCTAATCGCACAAAGACTGCAATTGTTAGATAAAAAAAACTTATTCTGATTTTCTTTATCTATTTTGTGAAAACCAAAAAAAAGAAACAAATTTTATTTAGTTTCTTAGAAATTGGTTCAAAACAAAACAAGCTTTATTTTGTTTTGTAAAAATTGGTACAAGACAAAGTAAAAAGAAATAAGAAATGAAACGGTAGAAATCGAAACTCTAATACTATGGCATAAAAAATAACTTTAAATTGGTACCATAGTTTTTTAACAAATTAAAAGCAATACGTACCATTCAAAGATGGACACCATAATGAAATGATTGAAATAATATTTTTGGTGTTCCACAGGGCTCAATCTTAGGACCTCTTTTATTTCTGATTTATATAAATGATATTTACAAAGCGTCAAAACTAAGGAGTATTATGTTTGCAGATGATGCGAATTTATTTTTATCAAATACTAACATTAATGAACTATTTTCCGAGTTAAATAAAGAACTTAAACACATATCAAACTGGTTTAAATGTTATAAATTAACCATAAACATGGAAAAAGCAAAGTATATTCTTTTTCACTCCTTTTCAAAAAGGTTCTTATTGCCAAAAAACTTACTTAAACTATTTACAGACAAAGTTGAAATAAAAAATGAATCGTCCACAAAGTTTCTAGGAATTTACCTAGATGAAAATGTTACCATGGAAACCACATATCGATTATATTAGCTCTAAAATTGCTAAAAGTATTAGCTAATTATCTATGCATTGGCATCGTTCTTAAAACTAAAAATTATTTAAGCAAAGACAATCTAATTCAAAAGTACTACTCGCATATACATAGTTGTATTAACTATGAAATTACTATTTGGGAAAGTACAAGCAAAAGTATGTTGCGACTTATTTGCCATTGTCAGAAACACGCAATTCGCCTAATATAGGGTAGAGCGGGGCATATTGGGACTGAGGGGCATAATGGAATAGTTATGCCTGAATCCTTATATCTCAATTAAAAAAAAAAAAATTTTTAATTTTTTTTTGATAAAATATTTTAAATTATTGTGCTTCACTAATGTAAAAAAAAATTAATTTTAGAACTTATCATGAATGCATAAAAAAAATTAATTTTAGAACTCATCATGAATGCATAAATGCATCAGTAATGAACTAGCTTTAAACAATAGTTTATAGCTAATAAATTATCATTAAATTGTGATAAAACAAGTATTACTCTCTTCCATAAAATAAGATAATCAATTAATAAAATAAATCGAGTAAATCATACATGATTTTTGGGAGTAATATTTGATGAGAACCTATCATGGAAAAAACATATTCTCATTGAAACATAAATATCTTCTGCTATAAGTATATTATATAAACCTAGGGCCTTTCTTGATTATAAATCACGCAAAATGCTTTACTTCAGTTTTGTTCATTGTCATCTCTCCTACACTAATATTATTTGAGCTAACACACATAAAAGCTAATACGATGAATTTTCTACAAAAAAAATTGTATTTTGGCTAACACACACCAAACTAAAGTAAACCACGCATGTAAAGCAAACCACGAATATAAAGCAATTAACCATTTTAAGAGATTATAAAAACCCTACCCCCTATACATGAATGTCCTAGATATATCAAAACTTATTTCGATTCGTATATTAATATTCATAAATATAAAAATAACTTGCTGCAAAAAGCATTTTCTGATATTTTTACATCAACTTTAGCCCGTCATTATGCAATCAATTGAAAAATAATAATGTAAAAAATTTGAAAAGCACTTTCTCTTTTAAACGGCAAATGAAATCGCATATCCTTAATTTTGGACTTATATGTAAGTATGTTTGTAGATGTGTGTATGTTTTTGTGTATATGTATATATGAGTATGTATGCATATATGAGTTTTTATTCTTTACATAGTAATTTTCAGAAAAAATATTTTATTGTAAACTTACTAAAGATATGTGGGCTTTAAATTTTATTATCAAAGGGCTCTATGAAAAGATTTTTGTGACACCAGTCTTCCGTAACTTGTTTGAGCCCCTGTCTGTTTTATATATATTCTTTGTGTATGTTATATATTTTCTTTGTGTAACGTAAAAGTTTCATTGTAGTTTTATTATTTATTTTTATATAAAAAGCAAAATATATTTAAAAAAAAAAAGTTTGCAAAATTTGCGTATTTGTAAAAGTGATACAACAACACAAAATTTATCTGGAACTATAGCTACTTTGCTTTATTTATAAAAAGTTTGTAATTTTCAGTCAGTATTTTATCCTCTTTTAGAATCTAGTTTTAAGAAATTCTTTGTTTAATTGTTACCAAAATCTTTATTTATTTTTATTGCTATATAAATGTCGTGAGTGATATTTTATTTAAAATAAGAAATTTGTAAAAATTTCTTTTTTAAATAAAATATCACTCACGTATGTTATGCTAACGTATGTTATGAGAGTTTTTAAATAAATTGGTTTTTTCGTAATTTAAAATTTTGATTATTTGTTAATATGAAATTTAAACTGGTTTTTCGTATTATTACAATTTTTCATGTTTTATTTCATTTTACGTACTTATCGATTTTTATTGATTTATGAGATATTTTGGATTTCAACGAGATTTTTTACGACTACTTGATATTTTTACGATAAATTCCGATCCACTCATGTTGTGATAAATAAATACTTTTTGCAATAATTTAAATTTTTCTGATAAATAATTTTAAATATTAAAAAAAGAAAATTGTTGTATGCAAATAGAATCTGAATGACTGTCAGTTTCAAGTATATTTTAAATTGAATTTGGGTCTATATAATTTTAATCGGAAAGCTTTTTCAATTTTAACTGAACTTCCAGACTTAATAACATAATGTTGATAAAGCCTGAGAGCTTCTGAAGTTTCTTTCAGATATATGTAATCTCACTGTTTTTGGTGCCAAAGGTTTGAAAACTTATCCAGAATCATTTATAACTTATATGTTCATATAAAGATAAATAAGGTAACCTAGATAACCTAGATAATGATTTACTTTGATCAAATTCTATTGCTTTACTGGCTGAAACACTCTTAAAATGATGCAGCTCGTATTTTGTGCACATTTCTTGCCAACTGTGATAACTAACAATATATTCATCCCCATCAGGTAGCACTTAAACCAGTGTTTCTTTACGACTACTTTTAAAAAACTTTTATTCTTTAAAGTTAATGTATGAGGGATTCGTATATTTTTTAGGGGTAATTGGTTACACTAGATCGTTCGATTGATTTGAACTTGATTTGAAATTTATACTTTTTACATTCACTCCTGAAAACCTAAAAAAAATTCACCTGAAACATTTAGCGTAACAAATCCATAGATTTGGGATTGATTAAAAGATAACAGCTTGATGTTAATCAATGAAGAAAAAATGATAATCATAATCAGAAATTTAAACATTTTATAGAATTGAAAAGTAAAACATTTTAAAATCAATTTAGACAAGTTTAAAAAAGATTGAATCAAACAAGTATAAAATAATTTTTTTTTGAAATAAATAATGGAGACATATTTACGAGAATTTAAATTGTTAAACGAAAAATAAATTTGTTTAGCAAGAAATTGATCTATATTTTCTAAAGCTAGTATGACGCAAGTGGTAAAAGAAACCTGGGTACAAAGTTATCCCAAGAAGTTAGAACATTTTTTACCCAATCGTGAGGCCAGCGAGTTAGTATAATTAATCCTCAAGTTTATTTTTTATTTATTTATTTTTTATGGGGGGGGGGGGGGGGATAGAAACCACTCTGTCATTACATACGCTGACCATACAAAATTCACAACTCAATCATTTGACGAAAATTTTATGCCGAATTGCTACTATGTATGTATGTAAATTGTGTTTGTGTATTCTATAGTAAGAGTGCTCAATGTTCTTAAGAAAAGAACACTTATAATTTAGTAAAAAATATTTATAACTTATTATCAAAATCGAACTTCTTTATCTTTAAGTTTTAACAATGGCTCTTCAGGAAACTGCATAGTTTATTAATGTTTTGAGATCATGTTTCTGGTTTTTAGATAATGTCTCGAGTTTTAAGTAATAATTACAGTAAACTGGTTAATGAAATGTGTATTACAACCCTTTATTTTGTTATTTAATTTTTTGCTATTGTTGTTTTTTTGTTAAAGGTGGTCAAAGTCTAAAAAAACAATCAGATGCTTGGCGTCCGCTTTATTTGAAAATGAGGTCTCCAAACTATTAAGATGGTCGGAACAGGATAAACTTTAAAAGAAACCCTTTGTGATTTAAAGCGCAAACTTGTTTTAAGGAGGTAAACTTTAATTTTTAGAATAGTTTTTAGTTTATTAGTAAGTTGTGTTCAATTTTGAAACACAAACTGTATTCATCGGAGCATAAAAAAAGAAACTGCCTGCCAAAAATTTGTCTGCAACTGATGTCCAAAATGCAATTGTTTATTGTTTAGCAGAATCTACCGATTGTAATGGCGGAAGGAAACAAAGAGCCAATCGAAAATTTTCTAAGATAAATAGTATTAAATACCAAAAGTTAACAACGTAAACAATAAAATTGCTAGAAGTATAGGAATGCATTAAAATTCAAGAAATCTTTTAATTAAAACACTTTTTTTTTATTTTTACATTATGTTTAATTTGAAATAAAAACACAGGGAGTTAAAAAAGAAAACAATTGAAAATCCCCTTTATTTGGATAATGTAGACTTTGGTGATGAATGGATCTCAGAGCTTCAAGATCCTGAGGTAGAAGCTTATTAAGATCTTGATGCAAGTATAGCTCCGGATGACCTTCTTGAAGTCGAAGATGGTGAACATACAATCTCAATATACAAAGAAGAGAAAGAAGAAAAACAAAGCTATAAGATATTAAGTTTTTTTATTTTTAATTTGTATTTTAATTAAATATATATTTCCTTTAGGTAAAGAAAAAATTTCAATCGATGTTAATGAGTAGGAATTTCCACATGCCGAGGAGAAAAGCGAAGAAGATTTTGAATTGAATTTCATGGATGATTCCCTCAAGGATCCTGTTAGTAGCACTAGTGAGGGTGTAAATGGCGATGATTAATGAGTTATAAATTATGAGATTAAACCATATTTATTTTGAATCTGTGGAAATTTGAAACTTCTAATTTTTTGAATCATAATTGAACATTATGAAGTCATAAACTTTTTTAATTACTATATTCTGTTATGCTTATGCTTTTGGTGATGTTAAAACTAGAGTGATTTTATTTCAATGTTATTTTCATTGTTTTTAAACTTTTTTTTTTTAAAAAAAAAAATTTTTCTCAAACAAATTAAGGTTTACACCTAAAGTGCCTTGTCTCACATATATGGAAACCGCCTCAATACGCTGAACGCTTTTTTAAGCGTTGTTACTGACCATAGAGTCAAGACGTGTCATGATTAGATTACAGGATTAAATGCATATACGTTATTTGTAATGTTTTATGTTATAAATATAATTAAAATGGGCAAAATTGATGCAAAAATGGGTGTGAAAGCGTTTATAATTAAACAAATCCTTTTGTTCAATTATAAACGCTTTCATACACATTACACCCATTATCTTTGCATTAATTGAGCCCTTTTTAACTCATTATATTTATAACATAAAACATTACAAATAAAATAATAAAAATAATAAAAAAAATTTTCTACATTATCACATCTGTTTTTTTTATTAACATTACCATATTTGAGAAACAAAAAGTCAAACAATAAAAGTTAGGAAGGAATTTCATTCCGTTCAAAACTAACTGTTCTCAAAAGTGTATAATTTTCTGACTTTATTTTTGTTGTTCTATAGAACGGCAATAGAGTTTAAAAACTTAAAAAAAGAATATACTTATTTATCTTTAAGTAAAACGTATTTAACTCATTGCATTTTGTCTTTGTCATTATGCACCTGTGCTCCTATATAATATCACTTAAATTAAATTGCGGCTTATTTAATAAAAATGATTTCAATTTCTACATAGAGAAGATGCAAATTTTAAAGGATTGTGAAAAATAAGTATTTATGCTTTGCTGAAGGGTGAAACGAGAATTGAGAAATGAGAAAACAAAGTGTACGATTTGTGATTTTAGTTACTTGTGCGTCGCTAACAATGAAGCTATTGACTTAGAGAACTAAGTTAACAGAGAGAAACATAATTACCTATTCAAAGTGCCAGCGTCATCGAATTAGTTGACGTCCTTTTTTCATCCCAAAAACTCAGAAAGCCCATGCAGCTGAAGCAACTATTGCATTTCATTCAGTTTGTTATCAGTCTTACAACTCGATGGCTGGCAGAGCGGATTCACTGCACACATTATTTAAAGATTCGGAAATTTTAAAAAATATTGCATGTGCAAAAACAAAAACCTGAGACAATCATAAACCAGGTAGTTGGCTCTCAAACTATTCTCATTAGGTGGTATTTGATATTTTTTTCATTCGACAGATGCTAGCAATTACGGTTCACAAAAAATATTTTCGATTGTTATTCAATACTTTGTCTGGAAGACAGGTGGTATCCAAACTAAAATTCTCATGTTAGATAACACGCCAAATGAAACCTCTAAAACTATATCACTATATATTTTGAAAATACTACAAAGATATGAGTTGCTGTCTAAATGTGTTGTTTTTGCTGGGGGCAAAGCTAATGTAAACTTTAGAGGCATTAACAAAAGAGAAGACAAAAAAGTGCTCTCGTATTTGAAGGTTTGTTTAAAAACTGTTGGTAAGTTTTGGCTGTTTTTCTCACCTTTTGCACAACTGTATTCAACATAGAGCAGATTTATTAAAGATTGATATTGAAACTGTTGTTTTGAAAATATTCAGTTATTTTTCTATATACGCAGTTGGAACAGAAGCTTAAAAAGATTTATGCAACTATGTTGACATTGCAGAGATAGAACAAGATAAATGTGGAGATAGAACAAGATAATTCTAACCTCGCATACTTTTCATCAACTACTCTATAACAATAAAACTAGATTGTTAAGTTTGTTTCCAGCAAAAGATTGTTGAGGATATTTAATATTTTTTTGAAAGTATATTTTCTTTCTGTAGATCAACCACCAGTTACAAGAAAAACACTTTTTGAGAACGATTTTTCAAAAGCTTATCTTTGGTTTTTGCATTCCTTAATGTCTGTGTTTTAAGTCAGTATCGCATCAACTGAAAGACAAGAAACCTCAGTTTTAGAAGTTATTAGCCTACTTCACTCTATCTTGAGAGTTTTAAAAGGCAAGTTAAATGAAACTTTTCTATCGCTTTGTCAGAGATATTTGATGAAAACCAAAAGAAAGAAAAAGATTGTAGTTGCTTTAAAGCAGAAGTTTGAGTATGAAACATTCATTATTTAGAAAAGTACTTCAAACCATTTAATAAACTTCAGTGCTTTGGTTGAATGTATTTGAGCAAAATAAGAAACAGTACATTTGAAGACCTTTGGTATGAATTTTATACCTGAAAGAAAAAGACGTCATTGTGGATGATGTCCAGTTGTTTGACCAATACCGTAATCTTAAATTATTTGCGCAAGCAAAAATAAACAGTTTTTTAAAGACCCTTGCATGAACAATGGGTTTTTTTTTAGAACTTATCCAAATGCGACTTGCTTCTTAGAGTTGCTCAAAGTTTGTGAATTATTTTACTAAATTAAAGGACGAGATGGAAATATTGAACGAGTACTCTCGTTGATTAACGCTCAATGGACAAAAGAAATGAACAGACTTTTTGCTGACTCTGTAAAGGGTACTTATCCTTAAGTATGATTTAAAGAATCTTACCTGTAAACAGTTTTATAAGTATATGATTGCAAACAAAAATCTGTGTAAAGTTGGCTCCTCCGAGAAATATGTTACTTGACAAATATGTTATTGTAAATAATTTTATCTATAATGGCACGGTATTCCTGAACGTTGCATTATTTTTTTTAAATTAAAAAATATTAATTGCTAATGTTATTTGGAGAAATTTACCCAACAACCATTTGCAACATCTTTGTCAAATAGATGTGTAGCAAAAAACATGTTTAAAATAATTTAAAAACTCGTTTTGATGTTTTTTGTTGTTGAGAAAGTTTTGATATATTTTCGTTACTTGTTATTATTAAATAATAATTTATAATACTGTCAATTTACTCACTGCCTTGTGGACTGTAACAAAATGTCTTCTATAGCATCAACTGGTATTAAACTTAGTTGTTTATTTGCATCCGGTGTAAATACCGTGGCTAGAGGGTCGGAGTCCCAACCCCATCACCCACTAAACTAACAATTAAAAAAACTAACTATTATTCACTCTCAATTAATCAAAAAGATTCAAACAAAAAAACAAGGAATTACACTGATGAGCAAATCAATGTTGCATTTGCAGAAATAAAATCTGGTAACTTATCACTATAAAAAGAGTAATCTGTGTATAGCATTCTAAAGAATGCTATGTTGTGTACAGGATAATGTACCTACCAAGTTCTTTTGGTACTGACACATTCATCATTTTAAGTACTTTTACTGAATTAATATTGATTAAAATGTTTATTAAATTAGTCGATTGGGGTTATTTGGCGTAAACTAGTATCTGATGTTGTTGTTAGTTACTTATAACATACAAAACAAACTAATTTATTTAAAAAGGTAAACCAAGAAGAGCTTGATACTTTGCTTTTATCAAACCTTGGAAACATAGATAAAAAGCAATAGAGCTGCATGTAAAATTGCAACAATCAAAGCAGCTTCTTGTTCTGAAAATAATATAAATAAATATTTCAATGCATGCAGGACTCAATTTCTTAAAGCAGGTAGTTAAATACTCTGCGTCAAATGTTTAGAATTTTGATGAAATCAGTTTCAATCCAGGTAAGAGTAACCAAACAACTCTCTAAAAACGTGGGTTCAATTATCCTTTTAAACATCCTTTATCGTTTAAAAATCATTTTATTCGAAAACTATTCAACTAGACCCACTTTTACTCTATATATGATACGGAAATATTTTAGCGTAAATAGTTCTAATTAAAAAATAATAATAATGTTAATTATCATACGATAATTGTTCTACTCTGGTGTTTTTTTCCGCGCATGTTTTTTGAATTGTTTGAGAAAACAACTGGTCTTTGAATTTTTAGGCGGGATGCTCCCCTGATCCTCAAGGAATGATCCCTCCCCCTTGTCACAAGACGTCACAAAGGTTTAAACTCCTCTAGAATATTACACCACAAGGTGTTTACCCCTCCCCTCTTGGCTAAATATCGTATTATTCCGATTGTTAACTAAATATAAAATATTTTTCAAAATTATTGTCATGTATGTATGTTTATTGAGAAAATTACAACGGGCAGTGATAATAAAGGAAATTATTATTATCTTTATTATTATTAAATTATTATAAATTTTGTAGTAGTAATCAGAAAAAGATAATACTTTCGAAATGTTCAATTGTAGTTTAATATAGTCAAATATAATGGTAATTGAAACTTTTTATATTACTACTATAAAGTAACTATTATCTCGCAGCTATTCTGCATTCTAAATGAAATAATTGAATAAAATGAACTTTAAAATGAATTTAACAATTAAATACAAGTTTAAATATTTATAACAAACTTAAATATCTATAATAATTGATTCTTATTTGAACCAATTTATTTAATAAAACATGAAACATTGCTGAAATTAAAAAATAGCAAAAATTATTTTCCCATGGTGAATAAAAATATTCCTTCATAGAATAAACTGGGAGGAGGTTTACACCAGTATCCTGGGGATAAATCATATCATTTAGATCAAGATCTATTTCATCAATCCAATCGGCACTTTTACCGTTTTCCACATTAGCAATTAGAACCATTATTTCTTGTGGTCGACGTGCAATGGCTCTCTGAGGCCTCATTCTTCCTGGATGTGTGTTACACTATGACTGTGCACCATGACTATTGATGCAAAGTACTGGTGACATTTCTTGCAGATTCTATCGCTAATCACGGATTGCATTTTAAAGAGCGGGGAAGGATGTCTTCAACTTTCAAACTTTGTGCTTCAAACAGAGATGGAAACTGATGGCATGCTGGGTCCTTTATTCGTTTTGGAATTTTTAGACCTTCGCTTGTTTGAACAACAGGCAACAGGGAAGAAAAAATTTTTTGTATAATTACACTGAAGTAGGAACTACTTGGTTTCAAACATCCCTTATTGTCATCACGTTTTACAACCTACGTAAGATATTGGCTCGTTCGTATCTTACTATCATACCATTTCTGACTGCTTCACAAGAGGAGTTGTTCTGGTAATTCAGACTTAGATGGCTACCATAGTGGTCATGTGGTAATATCAATTCAGCAAGTTCCTTACTTAGTAATGAGATTTTTCTTTCAACTCTATTAAATACACTTCTTCCAGGAGCGTTTGTAGCAAAAAGTATGACATCGAAATCATGATGGTTAAAATGATGTACCACAACCTTTTTTACTTTTTGGTATCTTGGGTTCTCATCAAGACCACCATTAACAGTTAAAACTAAAATTGTTTTAACCAATTTATCAATACTACTTTTAGTAAATGATGTCAAACCACTTTAGTGTGAGTAATCTTTGAAAATTAACTCCATGGCTGAATGTTGTTGACTTTTAGTTTTTTCCTGATCTGATTGCTATATAGGTTGGTCCGGAATATCCTACTGCTTCTCGATTTCCAAGACCATAAGGCTGAATTGAGATTCCAGCATACACCTATGGAATTGATTTGTATACTGCAGCCACCACCCAATCATGGTCAGTTAAGCTGACTCTGTACTCGACGTGCATCAGTAATGGACTTTGAAAAATAAAAAATAAAGTTACCCACTACCATTCATTGACAAAGAAATGTCAATGAATGGTAGTGGGTAACTTTATTTAAAATTTAAATAGTCAAGTATTGATACATAATATATATTAACTAGTGGATGACAGATAGATAATATTGCAACCGTTAGAGGTCCTTGACAAGCTCGTTGTTTAATTTCTTGGTTGTTTAAAACTACGTCATATGTTCCAAGTCTGGTGCAAATAGTACAAAACGGGAGGAAATAAAAGCTATATGAAAAAAAGACAGCACTTTTTTTTCAAATAACTTTTATTTCCTCCCGTTTTGTTAGGTATTTAGGACCTAGATAAATACACATTTTTCCTTCAGTTTTTTTTTTATAAAAGGATTTATATGATTGGTGCCCTTCCCATGGAAAATATACGCTATTTCAACAGGATGCGATGATAAAGGATATGGCTTGTTATCAAAATTTACAAACTGACATATGTCATACCCATGTACAAAATCTTGGCCATCGGTTACTTTAGCTATAGTTGCAAATTAACCCAAGTGACATTTTCCAATAGAGATCCATTTTGCAAAGAACTGATTATAATCATTTGCTCAACTTTATCAGCAATAACCCCTCTTAATTTTCGATCTACACCCTTACTGTTTGATAAAGAAAATTTTCTACAATCATTTTCTACAATTTGACACAGTCATCTTTATTGTGTTAAATTGATTTGGATACACTTTACCCACTATCGATACTTTGATAAAATTAAATTACCCTTTTTTTTGTTTTTAAACATTTTTCAGTAATTTTTTATCTTTTATTCTGATTGATTATTAATAATTGTAACAGCGAAAATTTTTAAGATTCACTTAAATCTAATAAATCAAAAACGTTTTTGAAGACAACCTTTTCAAAGTTTTTCACAATAATTTCCTAAATTTTGTGCATATAATACATATTTTGTCATATTATTTATAGTTTAGTTCAACTGCTAAATTCAATCCAAAATAATTACGTTTTTTTTTATTTTAAAAACGTAATAACAAAATAACTGGATTTTTTATTATTACTGAATTAAACTAAAAATTATTTTTGTCATTTATAATACAATTTAAATTTTTACTTATATATATATATATATATATATATATATATATATGTATATATATATATATATATATATATATATATATATATATATATATATATATATATATATATATATATATATATATATATGTATATATATATATATGTATATATATATATAAATTAGTAAAAAACACTTATCTAACTTTTTTCTTCAACTTGAAGTTTCACCATTGCTGAATCATCAGGAAGAGTTCTCTTCCTGATGTTGAAAAGTTAGATAAGTGTTTTTTACTAATTTATTTATTATTGCTTTTTTCTTTAAGAACATTGAGCACTCTATTTGTAAAATACAGTAACATAATTTACATACATACATACATATATATATATATATATATATATATATATATATATATATATATATATATATATATATATATATATATATATATATATATGTATATATATATATATATATATATATATATATATATATATATATATTATATATATATATATATATATATATATATATATATATATATATATTACATTTGTATAAATTTTAATATATTAATTTTTGTCAATTGATTTTATTAAAGTAATGTAAAATAATAAAACTCACTCGTATTAAATAATAAAATAGAAATCAACTTCTAGTGACCAGGAGACAAAATTCCACTCTTAAAATTTTGAGCACATGTTTCCTGGCGTTACTTAATGTTTCTGAAGTTTTTGTGACAACCTCACTAATAGGAAAAAGTTATTGATAATAATAAGTTAGTGTCAATATAAAAACTTTAACTGGTTATGTAAGTTCAACTATTTGTTTTACAAATTCAAAAACCTCACCTCTTAGGAAATAAATTAACATTAAAATTATCATTTGCATTGAAAATTTCAAACTTGGTACAAAATAGCCAGATATTATTCAGTACAATAAGTAAAAAATATCTAAAAAAGTTTCTTGCAATATCTCAAAAATATAAGACTTCAACCAAAACAAAAAATTTCAATAATTACATAATTTCAACAAAGAAATGTCTGCAAATGTTTTCCAATAGTCTTCTGGCAGAATAATTTTCAAAACATAATTGCTAAACGTTCTTGAATCCATTTTTATATAATAAATATTACAATAAAACTTGCGCTGAAATAAATAAAGCATTAATATAATATAAATATATATATATATAATTTTAAAGCAATGTAAAAAAAGATGAATACAAAATCACTAAGTATCATTATTAGGATTTTTAAGTTTCATGAATAGGATTGCCACAGGATTATCTAACATTAATGAATAACAACTATTAATGAAATGTAAAAAAAGATTCTTTTTTATATGGCAGCCAAACAAATTGATTGATATTCTGATATACCTGCTTTATATTGGTTAGAATCACTGACGTTAAGTACAAAGTTTGCAAGTTTATATATATTTTTTTGTAATAAATATCGTTTAAGATTGCCACAAGACTGACAAGATTAGTAAAATCCGAACAGTTAGACACATTAGGGTTCGGACTATTCTGATTGTAATTGTAAAAATTAATTACAATAACACCAAATAATACAATAATATTGTATTGTAATATTAGAGATGTAATAAAAACATTTTTTTTTTGGTATATTATTGCTGTGATGAAAAACAATAACAATTATTGTAGTGTACTGTATAACTATTTCAAAGTCCGAAAATTATTGTTTTTTAATGTAATTACTCTATTTTTTGCATTTACTATTAATTGGGCACTAGTAAACTCAGGGACGGCCGTGGCGGCCGTTTTTAGTAATCATTTACATATATATACATATATTTAGTAATCATTTACATATATTTCATCAATTACATATATTTAGTAATCATTTACATATATATATACATATATTTAGTAACCATTTACATATATTTCATCAATTACATATATTTAGTAATCATTTACATATATTAATCAATTACATATATTTAGTAATCATTTATATATTTGTATAAATTTTATTTATTTTGAGAAGTGAAACCGGAATGCCAAATATATATACATATATATATATATATATATATATATATATATATATATATATATATATATATATATATATGTATATATATATATATATATATATATATATATATATATATATATATGTATATATATATATATATATGTATATATATATATATATATATGCATATATATATATATATGCATATATATATATATATATATATAAATATATATATGCATATATATATATATATATATATATATATATATATATATATATATATATATATATATATATATATATATATATATATATATATATATATATATTACGCATACTTAACCAAATATGAAGTTTAGGGGCGCTCGTGGCACCCGTTTCTAGCAAGCATTTAAGTATACAAATTTTATTTATTTTGAAAAGTCAAGTAAAGCAGGAAAAGTCATAGAAATAAATACATTACACGTACTTAACAAAATATTGAATTTAGGGGCGCCCATTACACCCGTTTTTATCAATCGCTTACTTAAAAAATTTTTATTTATATTGAGATCAATAATATAATACATGTTTAAAAAATAACTTATTTATAATTGAGATTAATTATATTTATTCAAAATTATAAAAATATATAACTGTTTATATATTTTCAATTAAATAATTATTTACTTTGTGAAGTGAAATTTTTGATTTTTTTTTTTTTTACTTTTTTTTTTAACGATGATATTAGAATGTTTCATCAGATAATGACGTCTAAACTAATTGATTAATTATTTTAAAGCGCGTGAAAATAATTTGTTTTAATTTTTATAATTAACCACTAATGAGAAATAAACTACGGCCTTACGAAATTAAGGAATCAGTGACCCAGGTAACTATATATTAATAAACATCTAAACATCTAAGTACTTTTTTTTGTGGCAACAGTAAGGTGCGCAATATTTTGGGTTCTAGGAAAAAATTAGCATTTTACTCGTTATGACACAACAATGTTTGTGATTACCCACGGTGTGTTCGGAATTACCTCACGTAAAAGGGTAATTTCGAACACCAATGGTTTTTTTTTGCCCTAAACTTTTATTTTATAATGAAGATTTATAAATGTTGCGTTTTAGGGTTTGTGGCTGAATAGTTAGACTAATTGATAAGCAATAAACAAGATCCATTTTGTATAACTGGTGTCTTTAATTCGCATTCCAGCTTAGCTGTTTGCCAATACCCCACTCTCTCTTACATTTCTTGCATGTTCTGCCCAATGTTAGTCTAGATATGTACACTCCTTGCATGTTCTACCGATTTGTTAGTCGATTTATGAAAAATCAAGTATTACGGTTTTGCTTGTAACATAATACGTATGTATAAAATATTTATATTATAAACAACTATTATATTGATATATCTTTATTTTATGCGCTGTTCTGGGGGATTTTTTACGAGAGGATTTTTTCTCAGGACGATTTTTTCCCGAGGGATAATTTAGAGGATTTTTTCCTGTTAAAATATTTTGCTACAATGTTTTTACGTGTTAAGATTTCTAATCATCTATCAGGCTCGTACCGTTAAACTTTATAAAAGGGTTTTTTTTGAAAAATGAGGTAGTTTAGAATATCAAATTAATATTTTTCTTGATTAATGTACAAAAAGAAGGTCGATTTCACCCAACAACCCATCCATAATGTCTGCCAAATATTGCCAGTCTATTGATTGCCCTACTGATTGCAAAACAACATTAATAAATTATTTTATTCAGTATATCTAATATTAATAGAACAAGTTTAAACTAGTGAAATATTTTTTAATTTTTAACATTACAATAACATTTTTACAATTACAATGCAATGTTTACTATTATTGTATTAGAACATTAAAATAACATTGCTGTGTTACAACATTACAATAA
This sequence comes from Hydra vulgaris, assembly GCF_038396675.1. Taxonomy (NCBI): domain Eukaryota; kingdom Metazoa; phylum Cnidaria; class Hydrozoa; order Anthoathecata; family Hydridae; genus Hydra; species Hydra vulgaris. The sequence goes on along the minus strand of NC_088925.1, from coordinate 15,906,879 downwards.
CCTTGTTTTAGATTCTTATTGCATCATAAAGATGAATTACAATACAACATTTATTGTTATTGTATTACAATATTACAGTAATTGTAAATCATAGATATTGTTATTGTTTTTAAAAAAATTAATATAATATCAATAACTATTGTTTCTGTTATTGTTTTCATTACAATAACAATAGCCTAAACCTTGAGCACAGTATTGCCGTTTGTAAAACAACCGTGGCAAATCATTGGTACATGAACGGCATCACTGGCGCAGTGGTGCCAATCAAAAAGCCAATAATAAATATGCATTTACCATTCATGGAAACTTTTCTGGGTTGGTGTAATGTATGGTTAATGTTTTTATTAGGTTGTAGGCAATCTGTTGGGAAAATTTAGTGTTTTAATATGGCTAAGTAGTGGCTATATATTGGACAAACGTCGGCAACGTAAATTTTTTACAAGATTGGAATTACATGGGGCTACAATTAGAATAATAGCATTTAATTTGCCTCAATCTTTACAAGTTCATTGTTTACCCAACAAAAAAACTAACAGTGTTACAAAACTGTGGTGAAACAATACTTTACAAACAATGCGCTTGCCACACATATACCAACAAACCATGCCTTTTTATTGGTTTAAAACTCATTGCGATAGGCTCATTTGTTTAAGTAATCTTTAATATATGTATTAACCAAATAACCTTATACAAAATTTGTAACAGGTTAACTGACAGAATGTTAAAATCAGGTCAATCAAAGTAATCAATAACTCAATTAAATTGGTCGAATATTAAAAGCTCATGCTTGACATGAAAATTGTATTTAAACATAAAAAAGATGTATTTTTAAAAATAAACAAGTCTTTAAATTAACTTTAAATCAAATAAAATTAACTTTAAACTTTAAATTAACAATTAATATTCATGTGAACTAAGTTTTGACCAAGTTAACTAATAAACCTAGTTAATTGATAATTAATGATTTTAAATAATTAGATGTTTGTAGTTTACATTTGTACACGCAATTAAAAACAAGTTTGGTTGACAAATTCATTTTTTGGTGTCTTCACTACTTATGGCCTCAGCAAATTTGGAAAGAGATATCGATAGTTCAGATATTTTTGAAGATAAGTCATACACTATATTTAAGAATTTTATATCTAACTGGATTAATTTTAATTGCACTTTTTATATAGATATTATATTTTGCAACTTCAGTATTTTTTTGTTATGTTATTCGGTTTGAAAAAAAATAATTTATCTCAACCAAGCATGGTGAAATGCAATGTGGAGAGAGCTGTCGAAACATGAAATAAGAAATTTGAAGCAACGCTATACCAAAACCTAACCTTTATTATGGAAAATGCGGTAGAAAAGATTGCATAAACTGCCAAAGAGAAATTTGTTTTAAGAGAATTGTCAGACCAAAGAAAAAATACAAAATTTGTGGTGAAAAATGCATAAAATTGGAATACTTACAAGGAAAAGTTTATGAAAAAATGGGAGATTAGCAGTAGACGGATATATAAATGGGAGATCAGCGGTAGACGGATGAAAAATGGTGTATCAGCGGTACACGGATGGAAAATGGGAGATCAGGGTAGACTTGTAATTGAAAATGCTTTGTATTCTTTATTAAAAAAAAAAAATTTAATGATTTTTTCTATTATTATATATTTTGGAACAGTTCAACAAAAATTCTTCAAAATAATTCAGACATAAAATTATTTTCAAAATATGTCGAAAGAAAATATGTTTGACATTTTTTATGTCTGGAGAAAATAATTCAGACATAAAAATATGTCAAAATACGTCAACAGAAAATATGTGGGACATATTTTATATCAGCAAAAAATAATTCATACATAAAATTATGCCAAAATACGCCGGTATAAAATATGTAGGACATATTGTATGTCTGCAGAAAAATGTCTCAGACACATTTGACCGATAACAACTCTGCAACAAATAACTAATTACCTAAAATTAATTATCAGTAAGCTAGGTTTATCAGTTAACTTGGTCAAAACTTAGTTCAGATGAATTTTTAAGTAACTGTTAATTCAAAATTTAGAAGACTTGTTACTTTTTAGATATACACCTTTTTAAGTTTATATACAATTATCATTTCAAACAAGGTTCGACCAATTCAACTAAATTATTGATTATTTTAATTGACCAGGTTTTAGCATTCTGTTTTTAATTTACTCCAAAATAATTTACCAAATTCGTTTAATAATTTTTTTATTAATAAAAGTGATTCACATAAATATTACACTCGAAATACTGAAAATGTTAATTTACACCCTTCCTTTTTCATTAAAGTTCTCCATAAAATTCAATGTATTTCTCACTGAAACTAATTAATAACATTTATAAAAAAAAAGATTTTAAATAAATACTCTTTTATTACCAACTTGCTTTAAATCAAAACCAACTTAAGAAATTTTTATTTGAGTATACATCTAATGAATGTTAGTTTTATCTTTTATTATTGGTGCTTTGATATATTAATGTATTAATAAAGTTATTATTATTTTTGTTTTATACAATTTTTTTAACTCTATTACTATTATTATTATTATCATTAATATATCTTTGTTTTAGATGACAAATAATGTTATTTATAATGATAGTGATTCCATTATAGTAATAGCTTTCTTGTTAATGTTATAATTTTTGCAGTTTTTATGTTTATTTTATAATTATAACAGTCATAGTTATTTAATCGTCATTTATATTTATAACTGTTATAGTTATAAATTTTACAGTAATAATTTTTAATTTTTTTTTATCATTAGATATAATTTTTAATAAAGTTATCATATTATAACTATTATTTTTAATGCTTTTTAATTTATATTACTATTATTTTTATTATTATAATTGTTGCTATTATTAATATTATCATTATTTATTTGTGTTTTATTTTTATTTTCTCTTCGTTGTTTTTATGTTAGTTTTCTTTGTTTATTTATTATTTTTAATTATTTATTAATAATTATTTTTAATTATTTATTAATAATTATCTTTAATTATTTATTAATAATTATTTTTTTCCATTTTTTTTTTTTTTAATTGAATTTTTCCATGTTTTAATTACTTCTTTGTTATCTTTTAATTTTTAACTATACGAATGACACCTAATCTTATATATATAAGTTTATAAATCAACAAATAATGTACAACAAATAATGTACAGTACTGGACAAAACATTTGCAACCAACATCGAACAATGTTAAAAAGTGTTCCTAATTTTACATGTCTTAAATAAGAAATGAACTATACTACCTCAGCAAGCAGTTCAGGAGTCTGGAGTCATAGCATGCCATGACATGAGCAATCAGCTGACAGGTGACAGCACACAGGCAGAATTTCGTTGACAAATGCCATTTTGCAGCGGACAAAATAAGTGCAACTTTTTTGGTTTGTTTCAATTTCTTAAGTCTGGTCCGTGTCAACGTCACGGAAGTTTTTTAATAATAAAAGGAAGTATCCAGAATTTTCCAAAAGTTTCCAGACGCATGCAGAAGCTTCCAGAAGTTTCCAGAAGAAGCATCTGGAAGCATCCAGTAGCATCCAGAAATAACCAGAAACATTCAGAAGCATCCAGACCCATCCAGAAGCTTCCAGAAGCATCGAAAAGAAGCATCTAGAATCTTTCAGAACAGGTTCACACAGGTTCATTTTACCATATAAGAGACATGTAAATTGACATGTAGTTCAGCCAGTATATGGAAGTCAATCAGTCAGTATTATCAAGATAGTTTATCGAAGTGAGTTTTATCAAAGTGTTTTATCGAAGAACATCAATACAAGAAATGAAATACAACAAGTGTTTCATTACATCAATACAGTCCACATCCAACCAAGATGTTGTGTTCCACGGAGCATTGTTGTATCATCACAAGGTAAATGTAACACGGTAAGTCTTGAGAAGCATGATTATTTATTTTTATTATTTTTATGACTTCAAGTGCAAAAATGGCTTCCGACAGTCTTGGATTGGAACTAAGAAAGAAAATTATTGGCGATTACGTAAGTGGAATGTCACAAAAAAGTATTTTTGATAAATATTGCGTGAAAAAATGGTCCGTATCAAGAATATGTTCCAAATATCGTTCTACGGGGAAGTTGGCAGCAGATAACAAAGGTGGAAGACCGTGTTCCACCACTTCTAGAGAGGATTCTATGATCTTCATATCCATCAAAAAGGATCCCTGGATATCATCAGTCGAGATACAAAAGCAATTAGAGCTGCCTGTATCGGACCGAACAATCAGACGCCGTGCTGTTGAAGCCGGATTGTTTTCTCGGCGCCCTGCAAAGAAACCGCTGATTTCACTAAAAAACCAGAAGAAAAGACTCCTGTTTGCTACATCTCATATTGACTGGAATATGCAGAAATGGCGAAATGTCCTGTTCAGTGATGAATCGAAGTTCAACATCATTGGGAGCGATGGCATTTGCCGTGTACGTCGACCGGCCGGAAAACGCCTCGATTTACGTTACTGCCATAAGACCGTGAAGCATGGTGGAGGCAATGTAATGGTCTGGGGGTGTTTTTCTGCTAACGGTCTAGGTCCAATACATCGAAACGATGGAATAATGGACCGTTTCATGTATAAAAATACCCGGAAAGATGTTATTTTACCTAATGCTGAATGGAATATGCCAATAAAATGGGTTTTTCAGCAAGACAACGATCCAAAACACACTGCAAAAGTAGTCAAGCAGTGGTTTCAAGACAACCGCCTATTGGTGATGGATTGGCCGCCTCAATCTCCGGATCTCAGCCCTATCGAGAACCTGTGGGAGATCGTCAACCGCAGAATTAATCGTGAAGGTGTTCGTAATAAAGATCAACTGTTTGAACAAATCCAAAAGGCCTGGGCAGCGATTCCACAAAGTTTCATTGATCACCTGATCGAATCTATGCCTCAAAAATGAGAGGCTGTGATCGACAACAAAGAATTTGCCACAAAATATTGATAGCGAAATACAGCTTGGTCAACATTTTGTCGAGTTGCGCTTGTTTTGTCTAGAAGGAAATCAACTTTTTTTAATACTTTTAATTAATTTATTAATTTTCGTGTACAAATAATGAATTTTGTGATAAATAAAACTTGAAGAACATTGTCTCTAAAGAGTTGCAGCACTTTTATATAAAGAAACTAAATTAGCATTATTTGGTTGCACTTGTTTTGTCCGATACTGTATATATATATATATATATATATATATATATATATATATATATATATATATATATATATATATATATATATATATATATATATATATATATATATATATATATATATATATATATATATATATATATATATATATATATATATATATATATTTGTATATATATATATATATATATATATATATACATATATATAACTTTTTTTGGAACTCTGAGTTTCATGCCTGTCGGCAATCATCAATCATCGTGTATAATTCATATCGTATGAACCGTTTCAAAAATTAAAACTTTAGTTTTTTAAAACGAGTTCTGACGTTGCAAAAAAAGCATAATAAATATTTACAGAATGCAAAGTAGGAATGACAGTAAATGGTATATATACGGGTATTATTGCATACGCAGATGATGTAATTTTGCTAAGTCCTACAATTTCTGGTCTTCAAGAACTAATTGTCCGCTTTCGAACCTATAAATAGGTTAATTTTATCAAATTAAACACTAAGAAAAGGGAATTTCTGGTTTATGGCACAAGTCCTATCTCAATCAACGTTATTTAAATTAACGGAAGTTCAATGTATCTGCAAAATCAATTAAAACATCTAGGTTTCCAATGGGATAATAATATTAATAAAAAGAAGATTGCAGCACTTAAAAAAACAAATCTTAATGAGCGTATAACTTAGTTTCAATCAGTTGCAATAGCTCTAGTGGACTTATGCAAAAAAAATTTAGCACCAGGTTTCTTATCAACATAGATGCTGTTGGAAGAGCAGTTTTAAAATCTTTTTTTTGTTTCTCAAAATAGTAATAGTAAAAAATAGTAAAAACTACCTGTATTTATTTTTTTAAATGGAGGATATTTCAACTATTCTCATTTGAAACAAAGTAAATCTGTTTATCAGGTTGTTAAAAAAATCAAACTTGCTATTCATCGATATTGAATCAGCTATTGACAAAACAAAAAAAATCTTTTAAAAATGAAGTCATTGCTACATGTACTACTCTTGGTTTAAACGTCTTCCATTGAATGATAGAAGGGGAAAATATTAAATTTCCATTTATCGTTCCAGTTATTAAACTTAAAAAAATAAAGAGTGATTTTTAAAACTTTGTTGGAGCAGAATGTTCCCAAGACACTAAGCCAATTAAGTGTGGAAAACATACTATCTATTTGTTAGTATTTAAGGCTAACAAAACTTTGAAAGCAGCGTTGTTTTACTGATCGTAATTTAACGATGTAGCTTTAATATAGTTTAATTAGCTTTAATATAGTTAATTATTTTAAATTAATTATTAATTTATTATATTAATTATTAAATTATTAATTTTTTAAACTATTAATTTTTTAATTTTTTTTTTTTTAGTTTTTTTTTATTTTTAATTTCAACTTTTTTTTTTAATTTTTAAATTTCGATTTAATTTAAATTTAAATTAATTTTAATTTAAATTTTAAATTTCAATTTTCAAATTTTAACTTTTTTTTATGTAAATTTTAATTTTTTTAATTATTTTAAATTATTAATTTATTAAATTAATTGTTAATTTAAATTAGTTATTTTAAATTATTTTATTTAATCTAAAGTACCTTTAATATAGTTAATTTAATATAGTGTATTTTACCTGTAGTTTCATTTACTTAGTGGTAAAGAGAAAGTATAACAATAAAAACAAAAAAACGTAA